>NW_027662324.1:165000-463000 GCF_963989245.1 Nansenia antarctica | reverse complement strand
AGCAAGGCTATACTGCAGGGGTAATATACAGGGGTATATGCAGGGTATATGCAGGCTATATGCAGGGTATATACAGGGTAATATGCAGGGTATATGCAGGGTATATGCAGGGTATATACAGGGTATATGCAGGGTATATGCAGGGTATATACAGGGTATATGCAGGGTATATGCAGGGTATATGCAGGGTATATGCAGGGTATATGCAGGGTATATGCAGGGTATATGCAGGGTATATGCAGGGTATATACAGGGTATATGCAGGGTATATACAGGGTATATGCAGGGTATATGCAGGGTATATACAGGTAAATATGCAGGGTATATACAGGGTATATACAGGGTATATACAGGGTATATGCAGGGTATATGCAGGGTATATGCAGGGTATATGCAGGGTATATACAGGGTTATATACAGGGTATATACAGGGTATATGCAGGGTATATGCAGGGTATATGCAGGGTATATGCAGGGTATATACAGGGTATATACAGGGTATATGCAGGGTATATGCAGGGTATATACAGGGTATATGCAGGGTATATACAGGGTATATACAGGGTATATGCAGGGTATATACAGTATATGCAGGGTATATGCAGGGTATATGCAGGGTATATGCAGGCATATACAGGTATATGCAGGGTATATACAGGGTATATGCAGGGTATATACAGGGTATATACAGGGTATATACAGGGTATATGCAGGGTATATACAGGGTATATGCAGGGTATATACAGGGTATATTCAGTATATGCAGGGTATAATACAGGGTATATGCAGGGGTATATGCAGGGTATATGCAGGGTATATGCAGGGTATATGCAGGGTATATGCAGGGTATATACAGGGTATATACAGGGTATATACAGGGTATATACAGGGTATATACAGGGTATATGCAGGGTATATGCAGGGTATATGCAGGGTATATGCAGGGTATATACAGGGTATATACAGGGTATATGCAGGGTATATACAGGGTATATGCAGGGTATATGCAAGGGTATATACAGGGTATATGCAGGGTATATGCAGGGTATATACAGGGTATATACAGGGTATATACAGGGTATATGCAGGGTATATACAGGGTATATGCAGGGTATATGCAGGGTATATGCAGGGTATATGCAGGGTATATGCAGGGTATATACAGGGTATATGCAGGGTATATACAGGGTATATACAGGGTATATACAGGGTATATACAGGGTATATACAGGGTATATGCAGGGTATATGCAGGGTATATGCAGGGTATATACAGGGTATATGCAGGGTATATACAGGGTATATACAGGGTATATACAGGGTATATGCAGGGTATATGCAGGGTATATGCAGGGTATATACAGGGTATATACAGGGTATATGCAGGGTATATGCAGGGTATATACAGGGTATATGCAGGGTATATACAGGGTATATGCAGGGTATATACAGGAATCTTGAGGTTAATTTCAATACCTTTCTAAGACTTTTTAAAGACCATGTCAATATTTTTCCAGACCTCACCGCCACATGGAGCTGTAACCGTTTACATCAGTGACACCTTTAACTTAACAGGTTTAGTTTGCAATTGACTATACCACTATCATACAACACAATTTCCGGTTCATCTTTGTTTTCTAATAAAAACTAATAAATTCACGAACTTTTACTAAAAGTTTTTATGACTCAAACTCTTTGGACAGAGTCTAATTCAGAAACATACCTGCAAAATTCAAGACCTCATAAAATCGTGATAAGACTTTTTAATACTTTAAAAAGGGTCTTGATTTTCCCAAAATTTATTTATCAACTTTTAATACTTTTCAAGACACCGCGGATACCCTGTAGTACAACAACATGCACCATGCAAGTGAAAAAGGAGAACAGCACAACACTAACAAGAACATGAATCAGACATGTCAACTCACGGATCTTTCCCCCCCATTGCTTCCTCCGGCTCAGAGTCTTCCTCGGAGTCAGTGAGGACAATGGTGATTGTCTTTTTGTTTTGCTGGGTAATAAATGTATTATTATTATTATTATTATCACAACGAACTCAAACCTGGCTACTCTGAGGTCCAACACTGTGAGACAACTATTCCAGCTATAAGAGGTGAATGTCGAATATCCCCCTCCAAAAATATGAAACTTTGCCATGGTTCCAGTCACTCGTGATGTTAAATATATAAGCAGCTTCTATAGATATAGATATATAATATATAAGCAGCTTCTATAGATATATATAATATATAAGCAGCTTCTATAGATATATATATAATATATAACCAGCTTGTATATATATATATATATGGTTGAGCAAGGACAGTAAACATGAGCAGCATGGGACACAAGGACATTTTATATATGATGGAGGACTTGTGGGAGCAGGTACTTGCTTGTCTGTTACCATCTCACAATCTAGTACGATGTTTTTCCACTTCTCTTCTGTGTCCTCCACTTGATCATAAACTTGTATTCTTGCTTGTGCTGCATTCAGATATTTTATTGTCTCCAAACGCTGTACCCTTCTCCGTTTTTCTTCCAGAGTCCTTTGCAGCACTGCATGTTCCTCTACCAGTTCAGCTCTGATTTTAGTTTCCTCTTCCTCTCTCTGGAAACGACGCCTTACTGCTGCTGCCTCTTGATCAGCTTCCTCTTCCTCACACTACATCAACCACACACACACCACATCAACCACACACACACACACACACACACTACATCAACCACACACTACATCAACCACATAATACAAGGGAAAGGTAGGGTAGCTAGAGATCTAATACAAGGGAAAGGTAGGGTAGCTAGAGATCTAATACAAGGGAAAGGTAGTATTCTGTTCCCACTGCGCGTAACCAGGGCGCAACTTCAACAGATAGCGAACACACACTGACACATCAATGAATCCTCAGACGCTGGAGTAAAGTTTAGTTCTTTACTAAATCCTCAGAAACATGAGTGGTCGTTTGGTTATTTTTGTAAAACTGTAAATAAACATAAGAGTACAATTACTGTAATGCTCAACACTATACTGTTACACTTTCAACATCAACAGTATGTAGCCAACATATAATATCAATCTAGCAATACTTTGATTGATTGAAAACCTTTATTGTCCCCAATGGGGAAATTTTGTTGTCAAACAGCTCAGTTAGGGCAGAAAACATTCAGTACAGAAAACAGAAAAACATTCAATAAAAAACATAAAACAGTGCAGGCTCAATAAGTAAAAAGTTCCAAAAGTTCCATCTCCAGGTCTCCCCCACCCTGCAGGGCCTGGTTGTAGAGTCGGAGTGCAGCTGGAATAAAGGACTGTCCAAATCTTTTTGTACTTTGACGGGGGAGAACAAATCTGTGGCTGAACTTGCTCCTCATCCCTGCCAGCTCGCAGTACATCGGGTGGGAGGGATTGGCCAGCATGGCCGCCAGTTTTTTCCCCATCCTCTGTTCTGCCACCACCTCTAGGCTGTCCAGCCCGGTCCCCACCACAGAGCTGGCCTTCTTCACCAGTTTGTTTAGCTTCGCAGCATCCCTGGCACAGATGTTTCCACCCCAGCAGGCCACGGCGAAGGACAGAACGCTGGCAACCACCGACTGGTAAAACATTTGCAGCAGCTTGTTGCAGACACAAATACAAATATTTATACTTAAATAATATAAGCTATGTATTTATAAACATATACATTATACATTGTAGTTAAACAAGAAAAGAAAAGGCAACTTACAAGCAAAGCCTTTTCCAGGGCAAGAATGTAAACAAAGAGATTCTCCGGAGCTCTTTCTCTCAGCTAGTTGCTGCTACGAGCTATCACGTCTGAACAGTGTGCTCACGTCATGTGACTAAACAAAACCGAAACTGAATAAAGGCAGTAACGAATGTAATGTCATGAAATGTCCACTAGATGTCTCTAAAATGAAAACCTAAGAAACCATGACACTCCCCGTCTGGTATGGAGGAAATACCACTATGAACTAACTCAGGGATATTCAGTCCTTTGGCGACATGAGAAGCACTGTCTCAGATATTGGTCTCAAGAACGTTTTAGCAGTCCCATGTTTGGTGATCTTCACTTCGATTCTTCTGATCTTCCCGTCCTTGTCAGGGAATGTCTGGCTGACTAGTCCTAAGGGCCAGTTGTTGCGCTTAGCTTGAGCATCTTTGAGAAGGACCAAATCCCCTACTTTGAGGTTTGGACGTTCCTCTTGCCACTTGCTGCGACTCTGTAGTGTCGTGAGGTATTCATGTCTCCATCTACTCCAGAAAGTATTTGCAAGGTGCTGAACCTGTTTCCACTGCTGTCTGTGGAGGTCCGTATCACTGAAATTTCCCGGAAGAGGAAGTGGAGTGCACATCTTCTGCGTAAGAAGCATAGCTGGTGTTAGAAGAAAAGGAGAGTCTGGATCCATTGAGATGGGGGTGAGAGGTCTGGCGTTGATTATGGCTGTAACCTCTGCCATCAGGGTGGAGAGAACTTCATGAGTCAGGCGAGAAGGGCAAGCCTTGAGCAGCATGGAGTCAAGTATGCGCCTTGATATCCCTATCATCCTTTCCCAGGAGCCTCCCATGTGGGATGAATGAGGTGGGTTGAAGGCCCATGAGCAGCCCTCTTCTCCCAGGTACTTTCGAATGCTAGGCATGTTGGGGTCGGTCAGCAGAATGTTCAGCTCTCGGCATGTGCCTGTGAAATTTGTTCCACAATCTGATCTAATCTGTTTGGCAGGTCCTCTTAGACTAAAGAACCTGCGTAGCGCATTGATAAAGCATGATGTGTCCATTGACTCAATCAATTCGATGTGGACAGCGCGCGTACTTAGACATGTGAAAAGAACAGCCCATCTTTTACTGTTTGCCTGTCCTCCTCTTGTGCGTCTTGTGCTTACATGCCAGGGGCCGAAGACGTCCAGTAGGTGAATGGTGAATGGGGGTTCAGTACTCAGGCGATCAACAGGTAGGTCGGCCATCCTCTGTTCCGTCACTCTGCCTCTGAGCTTCTTGCAGGTTACACAGTCGTGAAGGATGCCTTTGATCAGTCGTCTTGCTCCCATGATCCAGTACCCTGCAGTGCGGACAGCGCCTTCGGTAAAGCCTCGGCCTTGGTGCATCACCCTTTGGTGATGGTGTTCCACAAGTAGCTTTGCAATGTGTTTCCGTCCCGGAATAACAAGAGGGTGTTTTTCCTTGTAGGCGAGATCTGAATGTCTGAGCCGTCCCCCTATTCTCAGGAGGCCTTCTTCGTCGCAATAGGGATTGTGTTTCTTCAGAGGACTACTTCTTGAGATGTCCTTTCCACTTGCTATGCACGCAAGTTCGTCCTTGTAAGCCTCTCCTTGCACGCATTTGATGATGATGAGTTCAGCTTTTGTCAGTTCTTCAGCTGTGCGAGGCTGCTTGCAGTGATGCCATGAACTGCAAGTTTGATCCTGATCTTTGCTGGTAGCCTTACAGGATTCCACGATGTGGATGAGTGAACTTGTTGCTCTCACAAGTCGCTTCCATGAGGAAAAACGCTCGAATCTGTGAGATCCAAGGTGTGTTCTGTCGTTGGGCAGGTTGGTGATGTGTGCCCGCACCTCTATGTCTGAGTCTGGGTTGATGAGGTCAAAGACTTCAGGTGATGATGGTTCCTCTACTTGTAGCAGAAACGTTGGTCCTCTAAGCCAGGTTGTCTCACCTAGCATAGCTGCAGGCACAGAACGTGTGCCAAGGTCAGCTGGGTTATGGCTTGTGGAGATGTAGTGCCACTGGGTTGGTTCAGAAGACCGCCGTATACGCTGCACTCTGTTGCTCACATATACATAGAACCTTCTTGTCTGGTTGCTGATGTATCCTAGGACAACTCGGCTATCTGTATAGAACTTTACAGCATCCAGAGCTATATCTAGCTCGCTTGTGACTAGCTCAGCGACTTCCACACCCAACACGGCAGCTCCCAACTCCAATCTTGGGATAGTGTGAGCCGACTGTGGAGTTAACTTAGCTTTTCCAAGGACAAATCCTACTTGACATTTTTGCTCAACATCAATTACTTGGAGATAGGCGACTGCTGCAATAGCCTTCACTGAAGCGTCTGAGAACACGTGTAGCTCCTTTCTTATGGCTGTTGAGATTGTAGAAGCAGAATAGGTTCTTGGGATCTCCAACTGCCTGAGGTCTTGAAGAGAGCTTCTCCAAGCGTTCCACTCATCTTCCCTTTCTGGAGGAAGAGGAGAGTCCCAGTCGGAGGCTTCGTTTGTGAGCTCTCGTAACAGGATCTTTCCCTGTATGGTAACTGGTGCAACGAATCCAAGTGGATCGAAGAGGCCGTTGACAGTAGCTAGAACACCCCTACGTGTGAAGGGCTTTGTGGATTCTGCTACTTGAAACGTGAAGACATCTTTCTTCAGATCCCAACTCACTCCAAGGCTCTGTTGAATAGGAGTGGGATCGACATCCAAGTTTAGGTCTTTGAGTCCCTTTGCTCGGTCCTCAGCAGAGAATGCTTCCATAACCTCCTGGCTGTTGGAAGCAACTTTGTGAAGTCGCAGGTTCGACACAGCAAGCATCTCCTGTGTCCGTTTCAGTAGGTCGATGGCTTCACATGCTGTGGGCCTTGACAGGAGTCCGTCGTCAACGTAGAACTCTCTTTCGATGAACTGTTTGGCGTCAGACCCAAATTCTTCTTCACCATGAGCCGCAGCACGTCTGAGACCATAGATTGCCACCGCAGGAGAGGGACTGTTCCCGAATACGTGAACCTTCATGCGGTACTCACATATGTCGTTCCTAGGATCGTTGTCCTCGTACCACAGAAAGCGGAGAAAGTTCCTGTGGTCTTCTTTCACAACGAAGCTGTGAAACATTTGTTCTATGTCCACAGTGACAGCGATCGGTTCTCGTCTGAATCGCACCAGTACTCCTAAGAGGCTGTTATTTAAGTCCGGACCAGAAAGGAGAACATCGTTCAGTGACACGCCTTTCCATTTTGCACTGGAATCGAAGACGACTCGAATCTGGCCTGGCTTCTGAGGGTGATAAACCCCGAAGATAGGTAAGTACCAACATTCTTGTCCGTTCTCCAATGTAGGAGCCAGCTCAGCATGATCACGGTCGAAGATGTTCTGAATGAACGCGATGAAGTGCCTCTTCATCTCGGGCCTTTTCTCCAGTGTGTTTTGAAGAGAGGTAAGTCGTGTGAGGGCCTGGCCTCGGCTGTGAGGGAGTTGCTGCCGTGGTGTTCTGAATGGCAATGGTGCCACCCAGCTGTTGCAGTCATCCATATACATTTCTTTGTCCATGACCTTTAAGAACAGTCTGTCTTCAATAGAGAGTCCAATCTTGTTGTCATCCCCGGACGTGTTGAAGATGGTGCTCCCTAAGTTGCATTCCCGGATACTGTGGGTGCCTTGCGCTGGGGCAATCTGATGTGCTGGCTTCGGAACATATTGCTCCTTCACCTGGATCCTGTTCGGACATGGGCTGAAGAATGAAGGGCGTTGGTTCTCAAGCACATTGGTGCGGTAGCTTTGGATGTCTGAAGGCTTGTGGGCTGCCTCTAGGCAGACTTCTCCTATGATGACCCATCCCAGGTCGAGTCGTTGTGCGTAGGGGGCGTCATGTGGACCGTTCCGTTGCTCCCGCACTTTATAAACTCTAAGGATGTCTCGGCCTAGCAAGAGAAGGATCTGTGCTTTAGAATCCAAAGGTGGTATACCATATGCTATGGGCTTGAGGTGGGAATGATGCAACGCTGCTTCTGGCGTAGGTATCTCAGCTCTTTCGGTGGGAATGTTGTTACACTCTATTAGTGTAGGTAGTGTCACTGTTGTAGCTCCATCCACAGATTCCACCACAAAGCCTGTGGCTCTCCTTCCTGTCATCTGAGTTGTACCTGCACATGTACGAAGTGTGAATGCTGAATCTGACCCCTTGATGTGGAACATATCAAAGAATTCAGACCGTGCAAGCGACCTGTTGCTTTGGTCATCCAGCACAACGTATGCTCTGGTTGCTCTCTCTGGGTGTGCTTCTGGGAATATATTCACCAGGCAAATCTTCGAGCAGGATCTGCCGCTTTGACCCTCTCCACAGACTTCTGTGCAATTTGAGGTGACTGCAGATTGGTCTGATCCTCCTTCTCCCTCCCCGCCATCCTCAGATGGGGCTGAAGGCGGAGGTCCTGGATGAAGAGCCGTGGTGTGGCTGTTACTCTCACATTCCATGCACTTTATGGCTGTGGTGCAGTTCTTGGCTAGATGAGTAGTTGTGGAACAACATCTGAAGCAGACACCGTTGTCTTTGAGGAAGGCCTTGCGCTCCTCGAGGGGCTTGCTTCTGAAACCTCTGCAGCGTGTTAGGGGGTGTGGCTTCTTATGGAGAGGGCATAGTTTTTTTATGTCCACTGCTGTTCGGCCTGAACCGTCTCGTGTGTCTTTCTCGTGAGAGACATCTGTCTTATGTGCAGAGACCATGCTCTTACTTTGTCTCTTGAATGGCTGCTCTGACTTCATCTGGGCTGTGTTACTCATCGATAGCCTGAAGCTTGGGTGAGCTCGTGCCTCTTTGGTGATGAACTCGCAGAAAAATGTGAATGGGGGAAAAACTACCTGTCGCTCAGCTTTGTATCTGGAACCCTGTGATATCCATTTCTCTTGGATGTTGTAGGGCAACTTGTCTACGATGGGCAACATGCCGCGTGAAGTGTCCAGATAGCTCAAACCAGGCAGGTAACCTTCGAACATGGCTGCTTCCAACTCTTGGAGAAGGTCACTTAGCTCTCTCAGCTTCACAGGATCTTTATTGCTGATCTTTGGGAAGTTCTCCAGCCTGTCGAAGAGGGACTTTTCAATTACCTCTGGAGACCCGAAGCACTCTTCTAAGCGTTCCCAAGCTTTGCATAGACCCTGAAATGAATGACCTACATGTACTGCTCTTATTCTTTTCACGTGCTTTGCAGATTCACTCCCTAACCACTTAATCATGAGGTCCATCTCTTCATTAGCACTGAGCAGTAGTCCGTCAATGGCGTTCTTGAAGGACGACTTCCAAGCCCAGTAATTTTCTGGGTGATCATCGAACTTGGTGAGACCGGAGGTTACGAGGTCTCTGCGTGCTAGCTACCGAGCCACATCACTGATGTCGGTTGTGTCACCGCTTCCTGTTGGTTTGTATGGTGAACCCTTGGGCCTGCTGGGTGTGGGCTGCTCTGATGTGGGCTGCCCTGATGTCTTTGGCCTACTAGGTCGCAGTGATGGAGAGCTGTGCTCATGCTTCCCGGTGGAGGAGTTCTGTCTCTCGTATGAAACAGTCAGACGCTGTCTGGGTGGAGAGGAGGATCTCAGCCTATGGACTATCGGTTCCAGATTGGCTATAGAGTCCTTAACATCTTCGGCAGATAGTGGTAGCTGTTGCTGTTGTTCTACGTACTGGCGTGTGCGGTCAACAGTGGCATGAATGACAGTTTCGATACCGTTGTTTTCTTCCTCCGCTGCTGCTTCAAGAACATTAGCTTCAGCGATGGCTTCTGCCACTTCTTTCTCATGCAGCAAGTTCTTTAATTTTGCTTCCATTTGGGCTTTTTCAATCATAATCTCTGATTCCATTTTTGCATAGCCAGCACGTGTGCGTGCTACTTCCACTTTGACACGTGCATTGACAGCTGCCCTACTGGCTGTTGATTTAAAAGACCTAGATGTGCTAGAGGCCACTGACCTTGTCTCAGCATTGCTCAACTCTTCCATCATGAATATTGCTGTGTGCTTGGCGTGAGCAAGGATGATGGGGAGCAGTGCTTGCGCTGAAGATCTCTCTCCTTGAGTCTATCTGCCCGCTGAGTGGTTGCTTTTTTACTATTCTGTTCCCACTGCGCGTAACCAGGGCGCAACTTCAACAGATAGCGAACACACACTGACACATCAATGAATCCTCAGACGCTGGAGTAAAGTTTAGTTCTTTACTAAATCCTCAGAAACATGAGTGGTCGTTTGGTTATTTTTGTAAAACTGTAAATAAACATAAGAGTACAATTACTGTAATGCTCAACACTATACTGTTACACTTTCAACATCAACAGTATGTAGCCAACATATAATATCAATATAGCAATACAAATATTTATACTTAAATAATAAAAGCTATGTATTTATAAACATATACATTATACATTGTAGTTAAACAAGAAAAGAAAAGGCAACTTACAAGCAAAGCCTTTTCCAGGGCAAGAATGTAAACAAAGAGATTCTCCGGAGCTCTTTCTCTCTAGTTGCTGCTACGAGCTATCACGTCTGAACAGTGTGCTCATGTCATGTGACTAAACAAAACCGAAACTGAATAAAGGCAGTAACGAATGTAATGTCATAAAATGTCCACTAGATGTCTCTAAAATGAAAACCTAAGAAACCATGACAGGTAGGGTAGCTAGAGATCTAATACAAGGGAAAGGTAGGGTAGCTAGAGATCTAATACAAGGGAAAGGTAGGGTAGCTAGAGATCTAATACAAGGGAAAGGTACACTGCAAAATCACTAGTGTTAAATTAACACCCACAGTGTTAATTTTAACACCAGCAAAGTGTGTATATGTGTAACGGAGTAAAAAGTTCCAAGTTCAATTATAGCTAAAATAGAGCTAAACTGCGCCCTCTAGGGGTTTAATGACGTGGTATATCCGGGGTGTATCCGTGACCCGGATGCTGTGTAAATACAGCTGGACAGTGCAATTGCACGGGACGTAACGTGATCTCCCTCAGTTCATTCTTAACCACTGATGCGGTAAGGTCATGTTTTCTGCAGGGTCTGAGATCGCATATAATTTAAGAGATTATTAATGTACCTATGTTTTATTTGAATGTTTGATAAGTAAGATAGCTGTTTTGAGTTTCCCATTCATAGTATGTTAGTTTGGAACATATCACAAGTTTGTTAATGTGAGTTTTCTGTTGTTAACAATGATGGCGCTAACGTGAATGTCCGTGTGTAACATCATTTTAGAATGTAGCTCGATGACCCTGCAAGTCCCGTGTCCAGAATTTGATGCACTGTTTTCTACAGGTAATATTATTATTGTTGTGTTATTATATGTCTGTTGTTCTGTTAGTAGACCGTATTGTATGAGGTTGGGTCTTCCACCTCGCTAGTTTGCAACACGCTCGCGGCTTACCTAGCAGTCAGGTTGCAGCCATTGTTGCACGTGGTGCGCATGCGTATTCCAAGTGCGTGGTTTTTCCATGCATTTGGATGTTATGATTTTTTGTTGTTGTTGTTAAATGAATACCACTATATGATCACACAAGTGAAGATTTATGTAGTCTACACCTGGGTTTCCGTTAACCGGCAATTACCGGTCTTTGTCCGGTAAAATTTGGTGAAGTCTGACAAATTGAAAAGTCGTCGGACATATTGTCCGGTGAAAATAATTCCCTCTGAATACAATTCGCTAAAGCTGGCTGGGTGCGTTCGTAAACACGCTCTGGAAATCCGATCAGCACTCGCGGAACGCCTCTCGTCCAATCGAACGACTCGGTCGCTCTGTGACATCGAAGCCAGCGTGCGCTCCGGCGCTCTCAGAGCGTGTTTACGAACGCACCCCTAGAAGTTTCCAGCCAGCTAGCTGAAGCTGCTACACACACCAGAGCCATGGCGACCGAACGGCAAGTTAAACAACATACTATAAAAGTGACATTGTTTTACTCATTACTCATACGTTTGTTGTCATTCGGCGGTGCTAATAGTCGCTTTCTTTTTTAATTTATTTAATTTATTTTATTTTAGCAGTTTCCCCGAAAGTTAAGTGTTTGTTTTTATATCACTATTTGCACTTCTGGTTAGATGCTAAACTGCATTTTGTTGTCTGGTACTTGTACTCTGCAATGACAATAAAGTTGAATCTCACCTAATCTAATCTAAAATAATCTAAGATAATCCCATCACTATTACTCCCTATTTTCATCAGTGTTTCAATCCTTGAATCTGTGATGGAAAACAAGCAAAGCCACTTCAAGTCTCCCCACCACTGACAGCGCTGGGTGTGCCTTTCCTTACACTCTCGGTTATTCCCTGTGGATTTAAAAAACGGTGTTTTGGTTTCTATAATGTGGTCTATTCTCAGTGTTGACGAGCAGCTCAGGGGGCTTTGAGATGGCTAACAGCTAATTAAAGGAGTAATTCCACTCAAAAGGGTAGAAGTAAGCTGACTGTCTGTCTGTCTGTCTGTCTGTCTGTCTGTCTGTCTGTCTATCTGTCTGTCTGTCTGTCTGTCTGTCTGTCTGTCTGTCTCTCTGTCAGTGTGCTGGACTACCTATGACTTCCATGGTACCTGGGAACGCGTTGTCGGAGAGAAACGCCCTCTGTACAAAGGACCTACTGACCAAAATCCCTGTTCCCCGTAGCCTACATGCTTGCACTGTTACTGTTCAATAAAATGTTATACATCTAGACATTGTGGTATTTCTTTATATACGTATCCCAGACTGCCTATCAATTGTTTCTCAATAAACAGTTATGTTCTTCCCATTGTCATACTCCCGAGCTAAACGAAATGCCTTCCCAACCAGCGAGACTTATAGAAATGACGTTGTTTTATTGATTTAAAAAAAAAAGGGTAAAACTGTAAAGAGAAAATAGAAAACTCACATTAATCCCAAACAATTTAACAAACTTCAGTTAACGTAATGTGGAGTCCGTTCATTGATCGATGCTGTCTGTTCAGTTCCCAGTGAGGCGCCCGTTCAGCGCTGGACCCGTTCAGCGCTGGATTTGACGCATGGCATAGCGCGCATGCGTCAAATCATGTTATATTATTATATATTATATAGCTCGCATCTAATCGTATCGGATGAGAAATAGACATTAAATGGCATATAGGCCGCTACACAACAGTAATCACCGCGACAAACAGCTATATTAGATTTGGAGAAAAAAAATATATGATTTTGAAAAAAAAAATTTTTATTATATTTTAATATGATGACCGGAATATATCACGTTTGTCCGGTAAATCGAATTCTTCCCGGACACGATGTCCGACGGCAAATTTTTCTAACGGAAACCCTGGTCTACACATTTTGTATTTTTGTTTTATATTATTGTTATAATTTGTGTAGTGTGAGTGACTACTATATGGCTCAGTTCATTCTTAACCACTGATGCGAATGTAGCTCGATGACCCTGCAAGTCCCGTGTCCAGAATTTGATGCACTGTTTTCTACAGAATAAATGAACGTGAGCCATCCAGCTGAGAGTGATTCATGCAAAGATACACCCCGTCACATATGCATCCACTTTATTTAGTGTTAAAGTAACACTTTTGATGGTGTTAAAAATTTTACACCAAATTTTGGTTGATTCAACACCAAATTTGTGTCGATTCAACACCACATTTTTGTTGATTAACACTGGGAGCGCTGCGGATCGCGACCTTATTCAAGCGCGATGAGGTGTGCTTCAGCACTATGATAGTTTAACATAGAGAAGAGTGTACTGACGCACAAAGATCGCTGGAGGGCGATGTCACGCAAGAAGCGTGAACACATTGATCAGAGCGCATGTCTTATCGCTGGAACAAGACTGACTGATACACACCACACCTCTGCCATCATACATCGGTCCCACATGTATTTATTTACCATCATATTTTTCAATATAAAACGGTATGATATGGTAGCCTACATTGCAGTCGTCCCGCAGTTCTAGTAGATCGCCGACATCATGTTATTTGATGTACACATTTCACGGCAAGAGAATTCCGATTTGTGGCAAACACCCAACAATTGTTCGTTCACTAAACATTATAACATGAACACAGTTATAGCACCAGTTCCTAGCACCTAGTTTCCTAGCACCAGGGGAGCCCCCCCTCCCAAATTTCGTTGTTTACCTGTACTATATCAATGACAAATAAAGACCATTCATTCATTCATTCAAACAATGACAGTTACAGTCTCGCTCAAACTGTAGCGAGATTAGGAGACTACTAATTGAGAAAAGGAAAAGAAAATACATGAAAGAAAGGAGAGAAAGAGTACAGAATGATAAATCATTCAGAATGTTATTGGTTTTAATATTTCACAATCTGCCAGAATAAGCACGCTCCCTCGCACGCCCAGCCCATCATTTTTGATGCCGCTAATGTGTGTAATGAAAAGTGTGACAATGTTGAAAGACATGATGTCATAATCAAAATATAAAACCTGGTTGGATAAAATAAGATTCTGTTGTGATTGTGTTGACATTGTTGTGATGTCAAAAGAGATGTTGGTTATGTAATGTGTAAAGTGGAGAGGAGATTGAAAACTGCAGGAGTTTTCATTACTAACGAATGATGGTTGATTATTATTATACAAAAATAATAGTAATAAATATTGCAATATTGTGTTATCATAGTTATGAGCTTCACAGTGATAAAGTATGTTTATTTGTCGTGAACTTCACGCCGGCCGTGCCCGTAACATCAGCAGACAATCGACTGCTGTAAGCGTGTAAGCGTTGAAACCTGCTTGGCAGCTTTGAAACCCGCTTGGCTCGCTCATGAATTGGCAGCTATTGTTTGCTAATGGGAAACGATCAATAAGATTACCCTCCCCCGTGCATCAAGTGATTGTATGAAGTCAAGTGATACTCACTTTAGAAACTAGTTCTTAGCCTACACGTTTCTTTGTCAAATACATGCTCTGCATGTTTCTCTAAAATGCATAAAGTTCCTATAAGCAGAGAAGTGGGGAAATTATTAGAGAAATCTGAAATGAAGCTTGAGTCAGCTGAGAACGAACTATGGAACAGATTAAATGCTATATATGGAGAGGAGATTGATTGAGACTGCGGGAGCTTTACTAATGAATGAAAGTTGATTATCATTATTAAAAAAGAATCAACTATCCAAATATGAATCTGCGTATATTATTATACAAAAATAATAGTAATAAATATTGCAATATTGTGTTATCATAGTTATGAGCTTCACAGTGATAAAGTATGTTTATTTGTCGTGAACTTCACGCCGGCCGTGCCCGTAACATCAGCAGACAATCGACTGCTGTAAGCGTGTAAGCGTTGAAACCTGCTTGGCAGCTTTGAAACCCGCTTGGCTCGCTCATGAATTGGCAGCTATTGTTTGCTAATGGGAAACGATCAATAAGATTACCCTCCCCCGTGCATCAAGTGATTGTATGAAGTCAAGTGATACTCACTTTAGAAACTAGTTCTTAGCCTACACGTTTCTTTGTCAAATACATGCTCTGCATGTTTCTCTAAAATGCATAAAGTTCCTATAAGCAGAGAAGTGGGGAAATTATTAGAGAAATCTGAAATGAAGCTTGAGTCAGCTGAGAACGAACTATGGAACAGATTAAATGCTATATATGGAGAGGAGATTGATTGAGACTGCGGGAGCTTTACTAATGAATGAAAGTTGATTATCATTATTAAAAAAGAATCAACTATCCAAATATGAATCTACCGTATATTATTATACAAAAATAATAGTAATAAATATTGCAATATTGTGTTATCATAGTTATGAGCTTCACAGTGATAAAGTATGTTTATTTGTCGTGAACTTCACGCCGGCCGTGCCCGTAACATCAGCAGACAATCGACTGCTGTAAGCGTGTAAGCGTTGAAACCTGCTTGGCAGCTTTGAAACCCGCTTGGCTCGCTCATGAATTGGCAGCTATTGTTTGCTAATGGGAAACGATCAATAAGATTACCCTCCCCCGTGCATCAAGTGATTGTATGAAGTCAAGTGATACTCACTTTAGAAACTAGTTCTTAGCCTACACGTTTCTTTGTCAAATACATGCTCTGCATGTTTCTCTAAAATGCATAAAGTTCCTATAAGCAGAGAAGTGGGGAAATTATTAGAGAAATCTGAAATGAAGCTTGAGTCAGCTGAGAACGAACTATGGAACAGATTAAATGCTATATATGGAGAGGAGATTGATTGAGACTGCGGGAGCTTTACTAATGAATGAAAGTTGATTATCATTATTAAAAAAGAATCAACTATCCAAATATGAATCTGCGTATATCTATGTACAACCTTGTTGTAGCCTATTATTATCATGGTCGACATGAGAATTGTTGGCTACTTCATATCACAACTGAACATTCATATATATAGCCTATTGCATTATTTAAAAATTGACAGTGCCGTACATAGTGTCATTCAATATAGGCTACTACTACAACGTGGTCTACAGTGATATACAAAAAAGACATTAGGCATTCGTGTCATCATGTTCTTTACACATTACATAACCAATATTTATTTTGCAATCACAACAATGTCAACACAATCACAACAGAATCTTATTTAATCCAATCAGGTTGTATATATAATCTATATATATAATCTATATATTGGTTTCAATATACCTCCATAGCAGTCTACAGTCTAATTTAGCTATATCTATAATTACATTATGAGAACATCAGTATTTTTACGCCTTTGGTTGTATTGTCTGAACGAACATTGATTGGGAGACATACTGTACAGTTTATCATTTTCATAACTGTCTGCACATATACATATCTTATTTGGATTGTTATTGTAGCCTATATATAAACACAAATATCAGTCTTATGCACTGTGTCTCATTCAGCACTGAAGCCTGAATTTGAGCACAGTGTGTGCCCCCTTGCTACCTCTGCTGATATAAAAGAGAATTGCAGGCTTGGAGAAAAAGATTGCAGCCACAAATACACAGACACACACAGAAATACTGCTAAAACGCTTTATACTAACTCGATTTTGAAAATGTAAAAATGCTGGGTGGTAGAACGCACATATCTAGGAAAAGTCATGAAAGGAGGGTCCTGAAATGTGATCGAGTGCAAAGGTAGAATTTTTTTTGTACTCACTGGTGCTGTTTAACACCTCACGGCTGTTCTAGTGTTAAACACCAAATTTGTGTTGATTAAACACCCAATTTGTGTCGATTCAACACCACATTTTTGTTGATTCAACACCAAATTTGTGTTGATTAAACACCAAATTTGTGTTGATTAAACACCAAATTTATGTTGTTTCAACACCAATTTTTTGTTGATTCAACACCACATTTTTGTTGATTAAACACCAAATTTGTGTTGATTAAACACCACATTTTTGTTGATTCAACAAAAAATTTGTGTTGATTCAACACCAAATTGTTGTTGATTTAACACCAAATTTGCAGTGATTCAACACTCCACAATGTTTTGATTGATTGATTGATTGAGAATGTTTATTTTGGTCCCCTATACAATTCACAATACAGATATAAGAAAATGTACATAGTCACAATTCATAACACCAGGACCAAAAAGGTGTAGGCTGAAGCCGTGGCTTATTGCGCCTACCCTTGTTACATGTATGCATGTCTCCCCATGAATGCATAATCAAAACATTGAAACTTTTATAAACAAAATGTCACTTACGCATGTCAACAAAAAGTTCAAAAAAATACCAAACAAAAACTATATTTAAACCTCTGTTTTATACTTGTTAATCATCTTATTTTTAAATAATTTTTAAAATCCTTTTAATGTACTACACATTTTCATTTCCTTTTCAAAGGTATTCCATAAATTAACAATGTAACAATTAACACCAAATATGTTGTATTCACACTACACTGGTGTTGGGTGTTAAAATACAGTGTTAAGAACAACCCTGTGTAGTGTGGATACAACAAAACAGTTTTCCCACTTAGCCTAAATACATACAAGAGAAATTGCAGAATTGTACATGAAATAATAAAATTGCACATTCCATAAAAATAAAAGTTCTGCACTTGGGATCAGACAAAACTGCAATAGGGCACAATGTATGTCATCTCATCATTCTCAGTTGAAAACTGCCTGTCATACGGTCTATAATACACCAACTGAGACACACTAATGACAGTGAACACATCATCCACCTCACCAATACTGAAAGCATTCAAGTGATCGTCAAAATACATCGTAATGACCTTAGTGGTCAAAAACAATGCTTCTTCATCCTTAATAATGACATTGACAATCTTATTGAAAATAGGCATTTCATTTTCAACATGAGTGCAAACATACATTCCAATGTGGTACTCTGTTCCATACTTTTTCACCCAGGAAGTAGTGGGGACACTAGATGCATTCAAAGTTACACAAGCCTCCAAGACCTCACCGCCCTCTAGCTCACTAATTAATACATACTTAAGGGGACCAAATGTAAATCTTTGGAAATAAAAATTCTCCCAATGAAAAGCCAATTGATTCTGATGTTTCTTTACTAGTGTTTTGGTTATGTTTTTAAAGTTCTTCACAGACCTCTTAAAGAAATTGTGTTTCCCCTCGAACCTCATACACCACATGTGTATAAGTGGACCTATTTTCCTGATACATCTGGGATAATGAATCATCAGATGATGCTTTGGGATCAGCCTCTTATCTTTAAATACAGATTTGAACAGTTTGTGATGGTCAGAAATTAAGTGCTTCAAAAAATAAGTCATTCCTTTTGTTATGATAGGTGAAAATACAATGTTAACGATCTGAATCAAAAGTAGAATCACGTTTCAAAAACTGCTGTCCTGGTCAACTAGATCTCCAAAAATCAAGGGAGTATTACGCAGGAGGCACCATGACTGAATGGCATTGAGACCAAGGTCGTTGCTACCATCGTCAACTTTGAGTGTACTAGGTCTGTTCTTTCTCTCACTGTATCCATAGTTAAAGCTCTGAATCCTTTCTGAAATTGAATGTACAGTACAAACAGAATCCTTCACTAAGTACTGAAAAACCAGCTTCAACTCATACTGTACAACACCTTCTAGTAGGTCATGCATAATATCCACTGCAAAATTGTCAGAGCAATGGAAAAACTGCAGTTCATTGAGAGGACAGGTTTTCTTAACGCCAAATGAGTGGACTAGAGAAGGGTTTTGTGCCATAGCTTCACAATGTTCTGAATAGAGCTCCCTTGTGCGAAGAATTAAATCTGGGTCATCCTCAATAAAGACTGACTGCAAGCTTGCTTTGTCGGTTAAACAAAATCGGCAACAGTAAGTTGCACTGAACGACTCAACCATGCCAAAAAGGCCATGTATAGCCAAATTATCACCAGTAACCTGAATAACAGACCCCTTCAACGGTGTATCTGAAAAGGGCGTCTGGAGTCCCTGTGTCTCTGAAACTTTTAAGTCTCTCACAAGAGGCTGTAGGATTGGACCAAACCCATACTTCTTCAAGTCCTCTGAATGGAAAAGTGCCACAAGGTGAATGTTCATCAAAACAGAATTTAGCTTGGGTGGTAAATTTCTTAAAATGAAATAAATACAACCGAGTTTGTGTATTCCTTTTTTAGATCCGAGCGGATTGGCTGTTTCGAAATCATCGTAATATAGCTGAATCTGAAGCGCATGTTCTTGCTGTGCAAATAATGAATGATTTCGGAAATATGAACCATCATTAATGTCTTTGAAAATGCCATCTTGATGAAGCTTTACTTCCTGAAAACAGTTGCAGAGTTCCTGGTTGGTAAACATTGACTCAAGAGTTCCCAAAATGGGTACATACATACATTTGTCATTGACTGTAATTTGACTGTATAGACCTGTTCTATCTTTGCGGACATCATAACGCACACCGAGAACATGTTCCTTGGGCTCAACAATTTTCCATTTATTTTCAAAATATCTTTGCCTCTTAGTTTCAGTATTGGGGCGTGAGAATGGATTTTCAAGCTGCTCAAAACAGTTTCTAACTTTATCCACTAGAGGGCGTGTTCAGTTACTTCAGATGAAAGGCACTTAAGAACGGCCTCCTGTGCTTGAACATGGACATCTTTGACAAGCTCCTCCATTGAACTAGCTAAACATTGCACAGTACTTTCAGGGACTCCAGATGCTTGTACTTGAGCCATAATAGAGCTACACATATCCAATAACTGCCTTTTTTCAATAGGAGCTGCATTTGGCAGTGAATGACCAACTACGTCAACATTTGTAGTGGTATCAGTAGGAGTAGTAACAGCAGGAGTATCAACAGAGTCAAAATGATCAGTAGATCCAGAGGCTACACAGTCTCCATATACTCTCAAACAAGGTTTCTTGAATCCACAATAAGTGTAAAAAACAGATGAACACCCATGTTCACCGCATTTTAAACGCAACGTACGGCCTGGGTACAAAGCATGAGTAAACTTCAAATGTTGGAACAAAGCTGAACTAGTGCTGTGCTCTAACTTACAAATGTAGCATGTAAACATCTTTCAATATTCTCCCTAAACCTCAATGTTGTGAAGTCGCACCCTGATTTCTTTGACTCTTGGACTCTCCTTGGCAGTTCCCACATCAATGCCATACACGGTAGTTTGAAGGAAGGTGAAGAAGCTGGTCAAGGCCTCGTCGTAGGACACAGCAAACACAAAGTGTGCCTTAAACAGTTCGTCAAAGGCAGCCACAGATGTTTGTACCATGCACGGAATGGCCTTCTGGTCCAGGACGATGTAAAACTTCTGGATACTGCTCTGCTTTTCTCCGACCGCGAGGAGAAAGGGCTGTGTTGATCCAACTTTGCTGAGGAACGCGTCAATGCTCGTCCCGACCTATAGAGCGATGAAGAAGAAATTGTTCTTGTGTTTGTGTGTGCTCACACCCAAGAGACAGAAAACATTTTCCACCTTCCCTGGACAGGCATCATCACAAAATTACATGCATGTATGTTAAAGGTAGTTTTTTGGCGTATGGAGGGCTGGCGTAAGCTCTTAGCATGGATGATCATGTCTATTCAACCATTTAGAAGTACATTAAAACTGAAGAGATGCTTCTTTTCAAGAGCTGTGAAGGGGAGATACTCTAGGCAGACCTAGAGTATCAAATCAGAGGTTAAATCAACAATCATTCTTCATCCACGTGTAGAACATACCTTCACAAACTTGATCACATGACCAGCAGCATCACTGGCACTGACTTTTCCAGTCTTCCTTCCTTTTGCAGTTGGAGGCAAGAGATGAACAAGCAGGAGGAGCGCTGCCACGTCACTGTCCCATCCTAGTGGATTAGAAGGGCCACACCCACATCCCATGAGTACAGTCAAAGCTCATAGGTGCAGATGAGGACTGGTAAACAAACACCCACATTAAATGTACACTTACCAGAATCATTTGATTCCTCCTGAGCAGTCAAAATATCGTCCACATGAGTACCAGGGCGAAGGTCTTTGCATGCAGTAAAGACCCTAGATTTGTAGAAGGTTGGCCATTTCTCGATAAACTTGCGGGATATGTCTTCTCCAAAGATCATTCTGAAGTCTTGGTCAATCTAGCACACAGAAACAATGTCCAAACATTACGCACAATTCATGACATGTAATTATTAGTACATCTAGCTAGTCTCCATTGTGCTCACCAAGCCTGGTGTATCCAAGAATCGGGAGAAGTGATCTAGGACGAGTGCAGACTGGTCTTGATCGTGTAGCATACTCTGTCGGTGCTTGAACGTTGCCTTCATTTTCTCCTTGACAACTGATTGGTCGGCTGAATGCTTCATCATGGATATTGCTTCTCTGCATTCATCACCTGACAGCTGTGCGGGTGTAGATGTCTCACGCTGACTCTTGGGGCCATCTTGATGAGAAGACTTGGAGCTCCTCCGGGTTTCTTTGGAGGCACTTCTCATGTTGCGCTGCACTGTTTTCAATCTGTAGCCCAGGTAACCCTGTCCACTGGCAAGATCATAGAACTGTTCCTGTAAAACAAGGCAACATCAGACCAAAAATATGAATATATCTTTCAATATATCTATTTTTGTCGTTTTTGTCTCAATGTGTTAACACTACGACCGCCGCGGATCGCGACCTTATTCAATCGCGATGAGGTGTGATTCAGCACTATGATAGTTTAACATAGAGAAGAGTGTACTGACGCACAAAGATCGCTGGAGGGCGATGTCACACAAGGCCGTCTGCCAGGCTCCCACTCCTTTTCCCAGAATGCATTTCGCACCGGCAAGCAGAAGGCGATTTGAATCCGCCATTTTTTTTCAAAAAAAAAATGCTGTGATTTTGCCTTTACAAGTGTTACCATGTCATTTTATGAAGTTTTAATATGTTTTCAGGTGAGAAAGTACCAATATATATTCCCAAAATGTGTCCAGTTTATCAAAATAACCCGTATATCTCCTCTGACGATTTTCGTCGTCGAATTCGCTAGCATGCGTTCGTAAATTCGCCCTGGAAATCTGGTTAGCACCCATGGAATGCCTCTTGTCCAATCAAATTACCTGGTCCCTTTATGACGTTGAACCCGGTGTGCGCTCCGGCGCTCTCATAGCGAATTTACGAACGCACCCTGCGGTTTCACTTTCAAGATCTAATTTTTTTGCATTGGAAAACACTTACAGAGTGAACTGTCATAATGAAAACATGACAAAGCCATTTGACTATCTTGTTCATAAACAATGGTGTCAGGACTTTTCATTTTGATGACACTGACAACTGTTGTGCAAATGTTAATAGTGATGTGAGAAATGCACCAAAGCGACTGAGAAAACTGTATTATACACAACAGTGTTGTGTTGTGTATATGTGAGTGAGACTGTGGTCTACAGTGATATACAGAAAAAACATTATATACAATATTATACATATATTTTTGTTGTCAGGACTTGTTTAGTTATTGTCATTTCGCAGAGTCACCTCAATAAAGCAAATGAACAAATGGAACATTTGCGAACAGTTCTGTAACAAAACGCTGTTACTTTTCCTCACACATGTGTAAGTGGAAATCCTTGGCCTTTCCTGTGGTCCTCGCAAATAAACCAGAATAACTCGTTTCTAAAGTCAGTTCCATTCACTTGATATAATGGTTGAAGCATGGGGGATGGTAATCTAAATTCAAAGGATCTAAAACAATTGTGGCTTGTTTTTCCAATGAAGCCAACAAGGTCTTTGAATTTAGCCCTGCCATGACTAATCTCAAGTATATTGCAGGCAATAGACCTCCATTTATCCCTATACTTGTAGGGCAACTTAGAAACAATAAGCCTGAGGTTTGATGGGCTATCAAGCTCTTCCAGATAGTGCAAGTCTTGCATGGCATTGTTGCATCCTCTCAAATACAGTGCATAGGCCTGTAGTGACTTTCCATCTTCAGCCTTTATGCTTGGCCAGTTCAAGGCTTTATTTATATATATAATAACCTATGCATGTATGTAACGAGACTGCGGGAGTTTTCATTACTAACGAATGAAAGTTGATTATCATTATTAAAAAATAACTGTAATATATATTGCAATGTTGTCCCTTTCACACATAGTTCCAAGTAATTTCCTTGGAATCCCAAGCTGTGTTGACCAGGTATCGAGACACAACAGCAGGGGAGGGGTGGGGGAAGGGAGGGGAGGGAGGGGTTACATCACCCTCTGTAGAACATCTTCTATCTAATCGGCGCACTGTGCTAAAATGCAATGCAAACAAAACAACACAGGACAGACAGCAGTGCAGTGATGCGTTTTATATTATATTCTTTGAACAACAGAACGGGACAGGCGCCAGAAACTGCCATAATATACCGTACATATATCTGCCATATATCGTACCTCCGTTTTATATTGAGAAATATGATGATAAATACATATAGGGCGGAGGTATGCTATGTGGTGTGTGGCTAGATATTTTCATGTAGCACTGTGACTGCGGGGGAACCCGATGTCTTTGTTCATTGATCGGAAACGATCGAGAGCCATCAACCCTCCCCCCATCAAGCGCATGTCTTATTGAGTCAACACGAGTTGACTCGCTGGAACGAGACAGACTGATACACACCACACCTCTGCCATATCATACATCGGTCCCACATGTATTTATTTACCATCATATTTTTCAATATAAAACGGTATGATATGGCAGATATATATGGTAGCCTACATTGCAGTCGTCCCGCAGTTCTAGTAGATCGCCGACATCATGTTATTTGATGTACATTTCACGGCAAGATAATTCCGATTTGTGGCAAACACCCAACAATTGTTCGTTCACTAAACATTATAACATGAACACAGTTATAGCACCAGTTCCTAGCACCTAGTTTCCTAGCACCAGGGGAGCCCCCCCTCCCAAATTTCGTTGTTTGGTACCTGTACTATATCAATGACAAATAAAGACCATTCATTCATTCATTCATTCATTCAAACAATGACAGTTACAGTCTCGCTCAAACTGTAGCGAGATTAGGAGACTACTAATTGAGAAAAAGAAAAGAAAATACATGAAAGAAAGGAGAGAAAGAGTACAGAATGATAAATCCGCTAATGTGTGTAATGAAACGTGTGACAATGTTGAAAGACATGATGTCATAATCAAAATATAAAACCTGGTTGGATAAAATAAGATTCTGTTGTGATTGACTGCTGTAAGCTTGTAAGCGTTGAAACCTGCTTGGCAGCTTTGAAACCCGCTTGGCAGCTTTGAAACCCGCTTGGCTCGCTCATGAATTGGCAGCTATTGTTTGCTAATGGGAAACGATCAATAAGATTACCCTCCCCCGTGTATCAACCATCAAGTGATTGTAACTCACTTTAGAAACTAGTTCTTAGCCTACACGTTTCTTTGTCAAATACATGCTCTGCATGTTTCTCTAAAATGCATAAAGTTCCTATAAGCAGAGAAGTGGGGAAATTATTAGAGCAATCTGATGAAGCTTGAGTCAGCTGAGAACGAACTATGGAACAGATTAAATGCTATATATGGAGAGGAGATTGATTGAGACTGCGGGAGCTTTACTAATGAATGAAAGTTGATTATCATTATTAAAAAAGAATAGTAATAAATATTGCAATATTGTGTTATCATAGTTATGAGCTTCACACAGTCTGTTTATTTGTCGTGAACTTCACGCCGGCCCTAACATCAGCAGACACATGAACACAGTGAGGATTCAAACCAACAAAAATAATTAATACACATCATTTCATTTATAATGTGCAGTAAACAAACAAAATAATGTATACTCCTGGGTTTCCGTTAACCGGTAATTGCCGGACTTTGTCCGGTAATTTTTTTTGAAGTCCGACAAATTGAAAAGTCGTCGGACATATTGTCCGGACATATTGTCCGGACATATTGTCCGGTGAAAATAATTCCCTTTGAATACAATTCGCTAAAGTTCACATTCTGATTCCTTCTATTTTAAAAAAGACGAATATATAGGCTATGTATTTCTTTTATTATGATATGATTTGACACCGGCATGATGATGACTCCTAATGTGTAGGCCGGCCTATGCGAAACAGCGCACAGGTGCCACATGGGATTGATGCCAGATGGGATTACAGTTTAACCAGTCTATTACCGCTTAAACACAGTAGCCCATTCGGCGGTAACCCATGCCTATCTGGCAACCCTGCCAACCCGTCCACCATAGTAATACGCAAACGTTGCAGTTTAAACATTTAAACCTTCCTACTTTTCAGTTAATCTGGCTGTTGATGTCATTTTGTCATAAAAAAAAAATAGGCCATCACTGATTCATTATCACTCATTCCGTCCCCTCAGCGCTTGAAGAATATGCTAAACCGGCCATCCAGACCATCATTGGTCATTTTGGCCAAGAAATGACCAGCGATGATGACTCAGCACCAGCCACAGCCCCAGTCATCGATGCCACAAACGTGCAACGAGATGCCATCGGTGTCATGACAGCGCTTCGTGGTTATGGGGGCTTGCGTTTCTCAACAGCCTGCGAAGTCCTCATCCGAGACTTCAGCGAAATTTACCCAGAGTGGGCCACACTGGCCAAGATAGCCTGCTTGATTCCCGTCTCCAGTGCCTGCAGAGAGAGGATCTCTCTGCAGAACCGAATTAAAACTGCGGACCGAAGTCGCCTTGGGGAGGGCAAGGTCACACGGCTAATGCGCATTGCAAGTTGCGGAGAGACACTTTGATTTCAAGTCCGCAGCTGCACGCTTCAATGCTGCCAAAAAGCGACGTTGGCCTAATAAGTAGCTGAATTATATGAGCAGCCATTGTTATTTTCAGAGTTTTTACTCTAGGCTATTTTATTTAAGGCTATCCCCTATCTATCTGAGAAAAGGCATAGGCGATAGGCCTAGGCTGTAACATCGAACGGAAATTAGCCTATACATACGCATTGCAAGTTAATTTAAAGCCTATTTATTTTCAAAGAGTTTTATTCTATTTTATTTTATCTGATAAAAGGCATATGAACGGAAATTAGGCTAGCCGTGTCACGCCAGAAGCCTACATGCTTGCACTGTTACTGTTCAATAAAATGTTGTACATCTAGACATTGTGGTATTTCTTTATATACGTATCCCAGACTGCCTATCAATTGTTTCTCAATAAACAGTTATGTTCTTCCCATTGTCATACTCTCGAGCTAAACGAAATGCCTTTCCAACCAGCGAGACTTATAGAAATGACGTTGTTTTATTGATTTAAAAAAAAGGGTAAAACTGGAAAGAGAAAATAGAAAACTCACATTAATCCCAAACAATTTAACAAACTTCAGTTAACGTAATGTGGAGTCCGTTCATTGATCGATGCTGTCTGTTCAGTTCCCAGTGAGGCGCCCGTTCAGCGCTGGACCCGTTCAGCGCTGGATTTGACGCATGGCATAGCGCGCATGCGTCAAATCATGTTATATTATTATATATTATATAGCTCGCATCTAATCGTATCGGATGAGAAATAGACATTAAATGGCATATAGGCCGCTACACAACAGTAATCACCGCGACAAACAGCTATATTAGATTTGGAGGGGAAAAAAATATGATTTTGATTTTTTTTTTTTTTATTATATTTTAATATGATGACCGGAATATATCACGTTTGTCCGGTAAATCGAATTCTTCCCGGACACGATGTCCGACGGCAAATTTTTCTAACGGAAACCCTGGTATACTCTCTGCAATTGGCTACTATACAATGGTGCCAAAATCAACTATCCAAATATGAATCTGCGTATATCTATGTACAACCTTGATTGAACCAAGATTCATAGACAGATTGTCCCTTTTGCATATCATCATAATAGGCATTCGTGTCATCATGTTCTTTACACATTACATAACCAAGATTTATTTTGCAATCACAACAATGTCAACACAATCACAACAGAATCTTATTTAATCCAATCAGGTTGTATATATAATCTATATATATAATCTATATATTGGTTTCAATATACCTCCATAGCAGTCTACAGTCTAATTTAGCTATATATATAATTACATTATGAGAACATCAGTATTTTTACGCCTTTGGTTGTATTGTCTGAACGAACATTGATTGGGAGACATACTGTACAGTTTATCATTTTCATAACTGTCTGCACATATACATATCTTATTTTGATTGTTATTGTAGCCTATATATAAACACAAATATCAGTCTTATGCACTGTGTCTCATTCAGCACTGAAGCCTGAATTTGAGCACAGTGTGTGCCCCCTTGCTACCTCTGCTGATATAAAAGAGAATTGCAGGCTTGGAGAAAAAGATGGCAGCCACAAATACACAGACACACACAGAAATACTGCTAAAACGCTTTATACTAACTCGATTTTGAAAATGTAAAAATGCTGGGTGGTAGAACGCACATATCTAGGAAAAGTCATGAAAGGAGGGTCCTGAAATGTGATCGAGTGCAAAGGTAGAATTTTTTTTGTACTCACTGGTGCTGTTTAACACCTCACGGCTGTTCTAGTGTTAACAATGTGTGCTACACAGGGAAGAAAGGTGTGAAATGATTTTTGAAGTTAGTCCAAAAATGTAGACCTGAGCTAAATGTGATGAGGACAACAATATCCCCTGCCAAATTAGTAGAGAAAGGATCTAGTCCTTATTGGATACTTAAAATCCATCAAAGCAAAAATGGGACAATCCTAGAGTTCAGCAGAACTCCTCTCAGTGTAGTTCATTGTGAAGCTATGGGTGTGTCTGTATCAGGATCCTGATACCAAGTTAGGAATTCCTAACATACTAATTAAATTAGGTTCCTGCTATATACTGTAACTCACATAACCAGTTGGTGAAGACAGATCCTTCAAATTGGGGAAAAGGGTGACTATTCCAAGGGCATAGGTAACACGGACATTGACCGGTGGGACTTTCCTGCAATATAGCGAGAGAGATAACAAGGTCAGTTTGAAATACAGTTCAAGCTATTTTTAACGGTGTAAACGGTTGAGAAGAGGATGGATGAGTTTAACATAACCAAAATTAGTAAGTATTTCAGTTAAGGAAGTAGAGTATATTGTATTGGTCACTTACCCATGAGTCTCGACCATATCTGCCACCAAGATGTTTACGAGTTTCCTTCTTGTTTGATCAGAAAGGCTTTTGGTTTTGTTGTACTCTTTGAATACATCCTCACCCCCTGGTTTTTGGTGCAAAGCTACGTAGACCGTCTGCAATACAGATATCACATGTAAACCTACCACACATTTTGAAAATGCCTGACATCAACCAGCAACCTATGAACTCACATCTTTTGCCACCTTGCTGTCAGGTGGTCCTTCTACCAGTTTCCTTTTCCATGTTTTGGTGCTCTCTAAAATTACAGTGGAGCTACTTGACGTGGATTTGGCGGCACTTGATGCGGAGCACGATGACTGAAATGAGGAAGACATCCCTTCATCTGAGCAGAAGGAGGTCTCAGAGATCTCATTCTCACCTCAAGGGACAAGGGAGGCAAAACAATAACTTCAGTTGCATAATATTCCATTTGAGGTATGTTTAGCATTGTGGCAACAAGAGCTGTGAAATAAGTACGAGCTTCAACTAGTTGTCGACTTTGGGGGTTAAAAAGTGTACCGTAATTTCCGGACTATAAAGCGCACCTGAATATAAGCCACACCAGCTAAATTTAGGGTAAAAACCAATTGTGTACATATACAAGCCGCACTGGACTATAAGCCGCAGGTGTTTTAATGTTTAATTACCATATGTAAGGGTTCGGGTGATTTTTTGAGGGGCCAGCGTCATCGCTGCCAGCAAAACGTCGCTCGCGGCATGTCAGGACAGCCTGATTGAAATGAATGCATTCTAATCACTTTCACTCGCTCGCGTCACTGTATGTCAGGATGGGGTGTGAAACGGGCCGTCCAACCGCTAAACAATACTAGAAGTTTGTTCACACCCCTAGTTCATTTGAGTGGTTTGGAATATACCCGTGATAAAATCGCAACGCTGCATATGAGGACAGTTTCGCACATGATTTTGTTGCCGGTTCGCTCGCTCGCTGTATGTCAGAATGAGGTGTAAGGTGGTGGACCAGTAAAATCCATAGATTTAGAACGCCCCCTTGTGTCCGTTAGCTGTAAAAATCCATAGATTAGCCGCACCATTGTATAGGCCGCAGGGTTCAAGGCATGGGAAAAAAGTAACGGCTTATAGTCCGGAAATTACGGTAATTGGAGGGATCAGAAGGCTACTGCAAAGCAGCGCAGGTCAAAGCCTCTCGAGTCACATCCATCTTCTAATCATGCCAAAATCCATTACATTAATACCTGGCCAAAATCAGCAAAACCACTGTATCTACAGTATATATCTCGGTGGCGAGGAAATAGGCTCCCTTAATTCCTGATAAAAGGACCATGTTTGCACGAAATGTTACCCATGTTGGCTGGGTATTAACATTCATTGAATACTAAAATACTGTGAACACAGTTATTGTCGTTTCTCTTCCTACTCACAAAATGTAAAGTTGCTTTGGATAAAACTGTCAGCTTAAGGCCCTGAATGTAAAATTTACAATGGAGAGGGGCGTTCCTGTTTCTTACCAGAGTGTTCAAAAGTACCAGAGTGCTCCTCAGTGAACACCTTGAAAGATACTGCAGCACCCCTCACTAGCTCATCGAAGATGTCAGCTTCCACATCAACTCCTGAGGAGTCCTTCAGGTTCACATCAGTTCCATGTGGAAGGCTGAATTTCACTGAAACTGAGAGCAAAAACACGTACTCATGTTATGATAGCTATATATATGGATATATATATATTATATATAGGCCTACATGCAATGCATCATGTGACATTCAAATGCTCCATAAAGCATTGACTCTCTTTACTGTTCTCATTCTTTTAGCCGTCTTCCCATTAGCTTGATGTGTAAAAGAGTGGGCAGCCCCTACCTTCTTGAATGAATTGGAAGTAATCGTAGCAGTCATCCATCATTGGTACTCGTACCCATTTCAGGGCTCCCTTGCACTCGACGTGAACCAACATTTTCTCCAAGGGACCTGTGCAAAACATTGCTGCTTATTTCATTTTCTGAGCTATCTAATTCTATCTGTCTCATTCAGCAGCTATAGCTAAATAGTGCTGCCTGTTACGGCTGGGCCTTCACACACGCCCTCCCCCCTGCCCCCACAGCTCGAGCACCCGCCCCCACAGCTCGAGCACCTGCCCCCACAGCTCGAGCACCCGCCCCCACCCGCCGCAGCTGAGGCTTGTCCCCCTAATTAGATCTTCAGCCAAACCTGCACACCTGTCTCCACTCCCAATCAACCATCAAATACCCTACGGGGCTTCACAGTATTCTGCCTCCATTGTCGTGTCCTTGAGCCCCCTCGCCCCCGTGTCATAACACTGCCAAGTCAAATACTGTCCGGGCGATGTCGAATATCCCTGTTCCTCATCGCAGTGGCGGCAAGCTACCCAGCTATCGTTACCTTGATAGTAAACTAGCTAACGTTAGCCAAAGTTTCCCAGCGCAAGAGGATTCCGATTCCATCACCGTGAAACAATTTGGCATGGCAGCGTCAACTCTAACAAGCTAAAGCCCCCCACGCTTGCTAAACTTTCTCAAACTAAGTTTTCGACACAAGCATATATAATATAACGAATTAATGTTGGGAATTTGTATTAAAATAACTAGAAGTGATAAATCATGTACTATGTGCTCATTTAAATAATATGTGACTGAGGTCAGTTGAGAACAATAGGAAGGTCACGCAAAGCCAAAAGAGAGGTTCTGTTTTTGAGCGACTAGAAGAATACAAGCTCCTGACTAAAAGAACGTTTTATGATTCAAACTGCCTGTAAATTACTTATTTTTACCTATGTGCTAACAACCATTTTACACCTGCTGTTATGATATTCTATTTTTCTGTACTGATTTTATACTTTCATAACTAATGATTAATGATAAGTCTATTCTTCTAATACTATATTTTAACTTGTAAATCGAATCCTAATATTACTGTGTAACTTCAATAGTTGTGTTTTCACAAGACATTCTGATAAGGACACTGACACACTGCTCTGCTCTGCTCACACAAGTACGGATATCACCATGACAACGGGAGGCCAGCAGGACACACTGCTGATAACACACAGTACACTCTCGCGCACCCACACAGAGAGAAGTTGAAGGCCATGCTAACGAGCAGCTGCAACGGATTTTGTACGGACAATTGGAAAACTACTAGATAGGGGGGGGAGGCACCACCCAGCCCCAAATGTTAAATCAAATGGATAAACACTATGTACCAAGGAAAAAGGGGACTCTTGTTTGGTGGAGCTCCTGCAGTTAACTTGTTGACGGCTAGCTGAGACGGGCCTGCAGAGGTGAAACTAGATGAGACCACTTTTCCATGGAAATGAACTATTATTGCTTGCTGATGTGCTTGAATAAATATTATCTTAATGAACAGTTCAGTAGTGGTGCCTAATATTTGATTGGATCATATCATCTTAAGAAGTGATATCAAGGACGTCTCGTTGAGATTAAACGAACTCGCTTGTAAGTGACGACTCAATTAAATCGATTCTGGAGAAGTTGATCGCCTTACAAAATTGGTGACCCCGACGTGATCTTCAACGGGATGCAAGGAGGAGTGGGCGAGGCTGGGTTCGGACTGAGCACTTCCACGGTACCAAGACAAAAGAGGTGAGCAGAGCCATTTAATGAAATCTGCTTAGGTAGACAATAGTATTTTAGGTGGAAGTGCTGGGCCTGAATCGTCAAACCCATTCTGATCTGTGTCTGTGAAGATCCGTCAAAAAGTAAGGATAATCATTAATTAAATTGACATTCTATACATTATTGAACACGACTGTCTGATATAAGCACATCTTGTATTAACGTGTAATAGACCCGCCGAGGTCTAAGGAAGGGACAGTAGCTAAGTCCTGGATATAAAGGGGTAACCAGCCCCCAGGAAAGGACACTATATAGTCCTGGATATAAAGGCACGGACACCGTTCTGGATACTAAGGAAAGGACACTATTCATAGCTTTCAGTCATGTGGTTTCTTCCCTAGCAACCACCAACCTGACGGGCAAAAAGGATCATAGCAACATCGCGCAACATGGCGAGTGGACGCAATTTACCGGCTGCCTACTATTTAGACCACCTCACCCATGAAGAACTAGCAAGATACACGGAAAAGCTACACATATTGGGCACTTGCGACCCATATTTAGCCCCCGCGGCTGTGTTTGAACCACTAAATGCAGCTAAGTCCCTGCCTGATCTCGTGTTCGGTGACATCTGGATATATCTGGTGGAGAATCCATCCCCATATACCGCAGCCAGGATGAAGGCTTTTAAAAGCACCGAAAGCTACAAATATTTCCACTCTGGTTGGGTAACTAATGCTGGCGTGTGGAAAGTGAAGAATTTCTTCATCGTCAAAGCCAAGGTGAGTGACGTTAAATTAGCCAATGCTATCGGTATGCTAGCTAACGTTACGTTACGGTCAGTGGTAAGCTAGCTCTAGCCTCTTGTCAAAGCGAAGGTACCTAACGTTTGCCTTTGGTTATGCTACGTTGTCTAATCTAACGTTACACAGCTAAATTACTCTCTTGTGCTAGATAGCTCTAATTTTGGTAGATAGTTACGTTGATCACAGATGTTTACAGCTGGTGACAGGGCTGACATTGATGAAATGAAATCTAAACAAAACCTCTGTCCGTGTCAGGTGAACCATTCCTACTGCCTCAATGATCCACCACTGACTGCATGGGTTGCTGTGGAAAAGGACGGATTAATCCGATTTGGTCACTGTGTCTGCATGGCAGGATTAGGAGAAGTTTCCTCCCACATAGGTGCCATAACCTATGCCCTGCTTGCAGCTGTGAACAGGTATGATTTGATTTGATTCAACAAATGCATTATACATCACAGTAAAGTCATTTGTTAGGGACGTCACGACAAAGTGTGGTTCGCTTTACTACATCCAATTACATGCAGGCTAGATGGCACTGCATGCACTGAAAAGGCCTGCAGCTGGATTGAGCCCAGTATGGCATCCTTGAAACCAGCTGACTTGTATGCTGAAGCGAGCCAGATAAGGTTTACAAAGGTCCAGCGAAAGAGAGAAGCTGCTGGCTGGGGTGACCTCCCCCCAGCAAAGATACCACCTCCAACCCCTGATGAATGTACAGCATTCTACAGCATGCTGCATGCAACTGAAGACAGGGAGAAAAAACCAGTGAAAAGCTGCATCCTGTCTGTTGTCCCTGGCAATGCAAAGAGGTTAACACTAAATAATAATGATTGTTTGGTTTCCCAAAAAATAACTAACATGCCATGCCATCTTTATGATAGTAATTCATTGCATTTATATGGCAACTTTTCTCAGCACCAATAACAATTTACAATGGTCTTTTCATTCACACTCAGGTTCATACCAAGGGCAGTGCAGCTGAACATCCCTGCACCTTTAAGCCAACTGTACATGCCCCAGTATCGAGCTTTATCAGACAAAGAACTACAGGCAAAGAGTGAAGAGATCTTTACAGGGTTGAGTTTGACAGAAGAACAGGTAGGCTACATTTAGGCCACATCAGTCAGTAAATTTGGTCATATCCACATGTCACAAACTTGTTACTAAACCTTATTTATTTCAAATAGTGCCACGTGATAGAGAAGGAGACACAACTTCAAGCAAAATGTGCCATGTGGTTTGAGCAGAAGGCAGGAAGGGTGACTGCTTCTAACATACGAGCAGTCTGCCACACTGACCCAGTCAAACCATCAGTCTCCCTGCTGAAGAAAGTGTGCTATCCTGTCGCCTACAAGGATACAAAGAAAACACCACATTCCCTCAGGTATTCACAGCCACTTAGGTACTCACATCGACAGCGATCTAGGGGGATGTAAGAGAAAATTATCATATGCAATACTTGACTTGGGCTAGAACAATAGACACATTTAAATGACTACAAAGACTTGATTGCACAGTTTCTGCCTTTCTGTGTTCCATAAGATACATTTGAATATATGCAATTACCCTTTTGTATTCCATGCCTGTCGTTGACCCTAGAAACTCAAAACAATGCTGAGTCACTCTAGAGTGATGGCCCTGCATTGTTCATTCCAGGCCACCACTCCACCATTCCCCCTAAATCTTCATCCCCCATCACCTTTCTCGATGTACAATGAGTATATGATGATCCCTCAGTAATGTTACTGTGATAAGAGCTGTGTTCATTGCTGTCACATTAGCTGTGCACTTTGTTGTGGTAAACATGTAAGCTATTACCATAAATTGCTAAGACACACTGTTTGTGTTGTTTTTAGATGGGGTGTTGAACATGAAGAAGAGGTTGTTAAGAAATACACCAAGCTCACGGAGAGCCAACACACCAACCTCACTGTTAACAAAGCAGGGCTGTTCATCACCCCCAAATATCCTTGGTTAGGGGCATCACCTGATGGTGTCCTAACATGTGACTGCCATGACATGGGTGTGTTGGAGGTTAAGGCACCCAGCAGCCTTCAGGGTACCACAATGGTGGAGAAAAGCAGAGACAGCACGTTTTGTCTACAACTGACTGAGGGCAAACTATCACTAAAGAGGGACCATCAGTACTATTATCGGGTGATTTTTAAAAAATCAATCTGTTTTTATATTTGCTGGTGTAAAGCATCGCAATTGTTACTTTCATTTCAAGTTGACTAAATATAATGCATTATTTATTATTAGGTCCAGACCCAAATTCACCTGACAGAAGCAAGCTACTGTGACTTCGCTGTTTGGGGACCAGGGACAGCAGACACAGAAGAAATGTACATTGAGAGAGTTCTGCCTGATTCAGACTTCTTTGACATTATCTGCGAGAAGGTCCACACATTTGTCAGGACCTGTGTAATTCCAGAGCTAGTAGGTAAAGTCTTCACAGCTCCTGTTCTAGCATCACATGCCACCAAACCAGCTGAAGGCAAGAGTTGTTACTGTGGAATGCCTGTCCTGCCTACTGATGACATACTTGAGTGTACATCAGGGATCTGTAAAACACAATACATTCACAGCGCTTGCTTAAAGATAGACACCACTAACATAAAACGATCATGTTGGAAATGCAGTGACTGTAAAAGAGAACTAGCTAAACAGAAGAGGGAGCAGAAAAAACTGAACAAACCTTGACATGTCTTCATTCATTCTATGGTATACACAGCACAAAGGACAAAAATGTTCAGATGTTAATATTTAATAAAACAATAAAAATTAAAATAAAACAAACTTTCAGTACATATTCAGTTTTTTTATTTCATTAAATGTACATATGAATATGCAGTTTTTCCAAATGAAATGTACACATTTGTGATGAGGCATACAAAGAAATCTTCTACGGTGTGCGGGACATCCTATTTCCTAGTTTATTCTATTCACCCAGCACCCGTCAATGTGCGTACCCTATACAGCTTTATCCATGTAGGTACTAACCCAAAGGAACAATAGAGGGAGCAACATTTATCAGAGCGCAGCACACTTGCACTATCTTGTCTAGAGGTGTAAGAGCATGAGGATGTTCAGCTTCACACATTTGAATTCCAATTCTACTCTGAAGGATGGTGTATCTATTTCGGGCCTCACCAATGACCCTCTCCACGTGGATTCTGACAGATGCAAGCCCTCGTGTGGACTCCAACTCTACTGGACTCAGTTGCTTTTTGCCCCTTGTAAATGCTGGGATCTTAAGTTGTGCATTGAAAAGACCAACTGAATCTGCTACATCAAATCCTCGATCTGCCAATATAACATCCCCTGGGTTAAGTTTATCCAAAAACCCACATCTTTCAGTCAGGTGTTTGTCGGATGTTCTACCACCCCATCCGTTAGATATAAAAGAAACAGTTCCTTGTGGTGTGATACCAATAAGATATTTTATGGTATGGTTGTGTTTGTAATTTGAATATGTCTGTGCTCTTGCTCTTGGGTCTCCAGGCTTTTCAATAAATATCTCGAAGCAGTCAATTATACAAGCACATCTACGAAAGACCTGTCTAAATACCATAGGCATTGACAGCAATAGTTCATCTCTATTTGGCCAAAACACAAGTGCTGGAACAAGCTTGGCATTCAATGCATCAATGGTGTTTCTAAATGTTCTGCTAGCAGTTGGAACGGAGACTCTAAAGATGCAGCTAAGCAATGCAAGGGGCAGGTTCATTTTGAGTCTCATAAGGGTTAAGACAAGTTGTTGGAAAGGAGAGAGGATTGTACCAGTTGGTAACAGGGAGAAGACAAACATATAAACAACGTGTAATTTGGCATAGGTGGGCATTCCAGTCATTGTTATCACTTTTTCATTATCATTTTCTAAGGTGGCTTCATCAAATGTACTTAATTTGATCATGTCCTTCAGCCGACGGTTCTCTTCCCTAAGGTAGTTGCATTCCCTCTCCAGTCTTGCAACATTATCCTTGCACCTGTTGTTGTTACACTGCTCAGCCTCAGGAGCAGGTAGCTCTGGCTCCATGTCAGGTAGGCTTTGATCTGGCAGTGCTGGGGCAGCTGCATCTTGCTGCTTCTCCTCACGCTTTTTCATTTTGTTGTGCTGCTCGTACCTGTCCATTGCTTTCTCCCTTTTCCTCTTCTTGTTGGGTGATGTGTGCGAGAACACTGATGGAACCCAGTCAGGAGACAAAGGGTCGTCAGATTTGAAACCTATGAATCAAGGCGATAATAACGTTACGGCATTAGTAGCTAGTGCTAACGTTAGCAACCTTTTGGCAAGCCACCTAAACAAACCATGCAGAAATGATTAACGTTAGCTATGTACAGATAATGGCTAAATGCTTTGCAATTGTAGCTAATTATATTAACATTACTTTAGCTAACTTACCTTTGATGAAATGTTCGCTGCACAGACGTGTGTGCTTTGATGGCATCCATTATTTCTGTCCCGCTCCTGGTACACTTCGTTTGATGGCATTAATCCACACATTTCTCCTCTCTTTATTTTCTTTTTCACTCGGTATCCTATAAAGACACAACCCATCTCCTCGCCGGTTTGTACACCCGATTGCACAGCAACTATCTGGCATGATTGTTTTCTAACCAATGCTACTGTGTTTCCTGGTGCTCTGCAACTTCACAGGCAGTGCCTTTTGCCCGTCAGGTGGGCGTTTCCACTATGCTGTGACGTCACATGAAAGCTATGAATTGTCCTGGATATAAAGGGGTAACCAGCCCCCAGGAAAGGACACTATTGTCCTGGATAAAAAGGGGTAACCAGCCCTCAGGAAAGGACACTATTGTCCTGGATAAAAAGGGATAACCAGCCCTCAGGAAAGGACACTATTGTCCTGGATAAAAAGGGGTAACCAGCCCTCAGGAAAGGACACTATTGTCCTGGATAAAAAGGGGTAACCAGCCCTCAGGAAAGGACACAATTGTCCTGGATATTAAGGGGTAACCAGCCCCCAGGAAAGGACGGTGTCCCGGAGGTTGAAATACCTTGCAAACCAAGTGAGAAGTGAGGTCATTGCGAGTAGGGTAGCGTCCACGGCAGGACTGCAGTCCGGTAGAGGTCCTATTTTGGCGTGCCTCCTCTCACAGCGGGCGCTAAAACAATTGTGACGTTAGGATTATAAGGTTCTATGATCATTTTAGTCAAAATTGAGTTTTTTGCATAATCTGATCCATTAGGTGTTTATTAATGTTTGACGTTATTTTTTAAATGTTGGCATTTTGAGTTGGTAATTCATAAAATACAAAGGTTCCATCTCACGGAACATAGTGGAATATAAAAGCTTTGACGCTCAGTGTCTCTGAACTACCCTAAACGGAGATAGAACCATATCATTCTAAACTCACGCAAAGGTGTTACGTAATATTGTATGTAAATAATAATTGGAATTGTTATTATTATTGTAATTATTACTATTAAAAGGGATAGTTGAGTAAAGCGCCCTGGAGCAACTGGTGCTCCCTGGCTTGGTATCACTCAAATATCACTTGCAAACTTTATAAAATATGTTATGCCTCGTTCAAGGTGTTTAAAGAAGTGTTGTGCTGCGGGTGTGATCCACCATTGAAGCGCAGACAGCAGGAGAAAAAGCTCACTAGGAGTGTCTCTGTTGATACGTGGTGATTTGTGTCTCGCCGTCTATGTAATAGTAGTACTTTTGGTGTGTTTGATTAAATGTTGGTTACTTCAGTTCAGTTTGTTTAGTATTGGTTGGCAATAATAATATTGATGAAAAGGGTGGCAGCATAGCCACACGATACAGTGAACCTTCAGTAGAATGACTATCTAGATGAGCAGATAATGCAGAACACATAAGACAGGGAATACATAGAGGACCGACAAGATAGATACACACAGAGACCCTATAAGATATAATATAAGACCTTAATTAATTCAAAAAAACAAACAAACAAACAAAAACAAATACAAAGGAATAAGAAAAATAAATACATGAACTATTGCATTTAATTGTTAATACATTTACTACCAAAAAAAAAAAAAAACGTTTTCGCTTTGTCATTCTGACTCTGTGTTGTGTGTTAGATTGATGGCACATTTTATTGAATCCATTTTTAAATCGAGTCTATATATACAACACAACAAAATGTGGGAAAAAAGTCTCTGAATACTACCAAAGGCATTATTATTATTATTATTATTATTTTATTTTTTCCTTTCTTTCTTTCTTTTTCTTTTTCTTTTTCTCTTTAAGACACAGCATTAAGACACAGCATTAAGACACCCCAAGGGGTATAGTTAAGAAACAATATGACCATGAAAGAGACTCCACAGTGGTGGCTTCAGGCCCTGAAGGAAATGCATAGAAGGACAGACCATGACGGAAGAGAGCAAGAGGAAAAGAAGATGGTAAAAGCAGTAGCTACATGGAAGAAGGCAGGTCTGTTCCCCCCAGAAGGGCCACCCACCCCAGAGCAAAGACTGGCGATCATTGAAAAGGCCATAGAAAAATCAAAAGAGAAGGAGAGTGCTGCCGTAGGCAAGGGAAGGTGGTCTGCAGCACGACGAGAGGCAAAGAAGGCGGAGGAAAAGGAGGTGAGAACAAGACGAGTGGTCGGATGGTTCAGAGGAGCAGAACACTCTCAACGCCAAGCCAAACAGACAGTCGAAGCACAGGCGGGGGAGAAAGGCACAGACACTGTGGCTCCGACAGCCGACGTGCCCATGGAGACGGCCTCGGTCGCTGTGGTTCCTCCAAGAGAACTGTATCCCCTGTCCGCATTGCTACAAGCAGCGAGGTGGGGGTCGGAGGCAGAAAAACACCCCCTTCCCCTAAAAAGCACCTGGCCCCTGGAGGTACGAAAGGGACTGAGCTCAACCCCTCCCCCATATGCCTGGGATGTGAACCCTCTGAAACCTACCAAAGAATACTGTTACGGGTCTACTTAGATCGATGCCATCGGCTATCGACTTGTTTGGTTGTTTCTGCATGACCCGTGTGTAGGTGCTTGTTCCCTTCACTTTGATATTACATGGCTGAACTTGATACACGTGTCTGTCATCATTGCTGCATCATACCATACACAAACATGGTGTCAGAAGCTGCTGAACTCACGTTAGCGGAATATTAGATAATATGAAGTGAGTACAGGTAGAGTAGCCTATGTCTGGATCGGAATCAAGTGATTCGGATACTTTAGAAGACGAGACAAGTCAGCGAGCAACGATAGCTAGCATGGCAGCCATTACTTTCCCACCCCCTTCACCCATGAGCTTCACGGGCGATTGGAGCGTCAATTGGGACATATTCCGGGCCGAATATGAGGACTATGTCATCGTTACTGGCATAACTGAAAAGGACAAGAAAATCCAGGCTGCAACTCTGAGGACCGTGATGGGAAGTGAATGCAGACATATATACCGTCACAACTTAAATCTTTCCGAAGAGGATCAGGGGGATGCTGCGATCATACTGGCCGCGTTGGAGAAGTATTTCAAACCTACCAAGAACACAATATATGAAAGGTACGTCTTCGGGAGCTGCAAACAGGAGGAAGGAGAATCTATAGACGGTTTTGTGACCAGGCTGAGAGGAAGGGCAGCAACCTGTGAGTACGGACAGTTAAGAGATGAGATGATTCGTGACAAAATTGTACTGGGTGTTGGTAATGAGAGCATAAGGCGCAGATTGCTTAGAGAAAAGCAACTGACGTTGATCACAGCAATTGACATGTGCCGCGCAACGGAGCAGACAGACATTCGTATGAGAGCGATGGAGATAGCTAGTCCTCCGCACGTAGAAGCGGTGCTCGCCGTTGCTAGGCAACAATCTAGGCAACAACAATCCAGGCAAAACCAATGGAGGCAGAGCAATTCACCCAGAGCTGTAGACGCAGGCTATGCATGTAAATACTGTGGCAACTCGCATGCAAGGGGCAGAGATCACTGCCCAGCATTCGGAAAACAATGCAAATCATGTGGAGTAAATAATCACTTTGCTAAAGTGTGTCAAAAAAGCAAAAGACCCACTGAGGGAAAGATACACTGCATGGAAAATACAGCTGAGAGCTCAGAACAAAACAGTGAGGAAGACATATACATGCATGAGTCAATTGGTGCAGTGCAAGCCAAAGGGAAGAAATGGTTTGTAACATTACGTTTTCACAACAAGCCACAGCAATGTCAGTTGGACTCTGGAGCGACATGCAATGTAATGAGCCTTCATGACAAGAAAAGGCTGGCACCCAACGCACCACTCTGCCCAAGTGAGGCTAGACTAAAGCTGTACTCCGGGGAAACACTGAGCTCCATAGGCATCTTTGAGACAGAATGTAGAGTAAGAGGTCAAACATACAAGCTCTCATTTGAAATAGTTAAGTCTAGGCAAAATCCTCTCCTGTCAGGCTCTACCTGTGAACGCCTAGGTCTCATGCAGTTCACAATCCCTGAGGACGTGCTCAAAGTGGAACATGCACAGCCTGGAGCCCTAACCAAGGAGCAGCTGACTAACAAATACAGTGATGTATTCAACTCACCTGTGGAATCTCTACCCGGGGAGGTCCACTTTGACCTAGATCCCAGGGTTCCTACAGTTCAATGTGCCCCTCGCAATGTTCCCATTGCAATGAAAGCAGCAGTCAAAGCCCAGCTGGACAAGTACGAGGCTGACGGCCACATGGCGCCGGTCACAGACCCAACTGATTGGATCAGCAACATGGTTATTGTAAAAAAAACAGACAAGCTCAGACTATGTATAGATCCTAAGTTCCTGAACAAGGCCCTAAAGCGCTCTCATTACATCATGCAGAAGACGTGGAGGAGGAGCTGAGGGCGTGTTTTGAAACAACCGACTGGGGGATGTTCCAGAGAGTCCACGGGGAGGACATAGATGGTCTGCTAGACTGTGTCACAGACTATATCAAGTTCTGCGAGGAGAGCATCGTCCCCATTAAAAAGGTACGGTGCTTTCCTAACAACAAGCCGTGGATAAATGGGAACATCAAGAACCTTCTGAAAAGGAAGAGGAGGCTGTTTAAGGCAGGGGACACTGAGGGAGCCAGGGCCACTCAGAAGGAGGTGAAGAAGGAGCTGAGAGCAGCCAAAGAGGAATACAGGAGGAAATTGGAGGGCGGGCTAGAGGCCCACAGCTCCAAGGAGGTGTGGAAGGGCTTCAAGAAGATCACGGGCCACAAGCAGCCACATCCTGTGGTGGAGGGGACCCGAGAGCAGGCAGATGACCTGAACTGCTTCTTTAACAGGTTTGACCAACCATCCCCCTGCCACCCCCCACAGCCCCCGACCCTGTCACAGCCCCCGACCCTGTCACAGCCCCCGACCCAGCCCCCGACCCTGTCACAGCCCCCGACCCAGCCCCCGACCCTGTCACAGCCCCCGACCCAGCCCCCGACCCTGTCACAGCCCCCGACCCAGCCCCCGACCCTGTCACAGCCCCCGACCCAGCCCCCGACCCAGCCCCCGACCCAGCCCCCGACCCTGTCACAGCCCCCGACCCAGCCCCCGACCCAGCCCCCGACCCAGCCCCCGACCCAGCCCCCGACCCAGCCCCCGACCCAGCCCCCGACCCTGTCACAGCCCCCGACCCAGCCCCCGACCCAGCCCCCGACCCAGCCCCCGACCCTGTCACCCCCCCCATCCCCCTGTCACCCCCCACAGCCCCCGAACCTCTCCTCCCCTCTCCAATGTACCGCACCCCTGGCAACAGTAGCCCCCACTCCCCCTGACACCCCAGCAGCACCCCAGCAGCAACTGCCTCCCCTTACCAACACCAGGAGCCAGGGAGCATGCTTCACACCTGGAGACACCGGTACTCACAGCTTTATAACATCTGAGCAGGTGAGAAGGCAGCTTTCCAGGGTGAATGTGAACAAGTCCAGAGGTCCAGACAACATCAACCCCAGGGTTCTGAAGGTGTGTGCTGGAGAGCTGGCGGACACATTCCAACATCTCTTCAGTCTATCTCTAAGACTGAGGAGGGTGCCACAGCTCTGGAAGACCTCTTGCATCGTCCCAGTGCCAAAGAAGGGACGGCCCAGCACCCCAAACGACTACAGACCTGTCGCCCTGACACCACAGGTCATGAAGATCCTGGAGAGGCTAGTGCTGCAACACCTTAAGCCCCAGGTGAAGGACTTCCTGGACCCCCGGCAGTTTGCATACCAGGAGAGCATGGGGGTGGAGGACGCCATCATTTACATGCTGCACAGGGCCTACACACACCTGGAGAGGCCACAGAGCATGGTGAGGACCATGTTCTTCGACTTCTCCAGTGCATTTAACACTATCAAGCCATCACTGCTGGCTGACAAACTAGCAGTGATGTGTGTGGAGGACTCCCTGACGGCCTGGATCCACAACTACCTCACAGACAGGCGTCAGTATGTGAGACTGCAGGGCTGTCAGTCTGAGGTGGTGGTGTGCAACACCGGTGCCCCCCAGGGAACTGTTCTGTCACCCTTTCTCTTCACCCTCTATACCTCCGACTTCCAGTTTAGCTCCGACCAGTGCCACCTGCAGAAGTTTTCGGATGACTCCTCTATCGTCGGTTACATCACAGACGACAGGGATGAGGAGTACAGGGCCCTGGTGGAGAGCTTCGTGCAGTGGTGCGACACCAACTACCTTTTGCTTAACACCAGCAAAACAAAGGAGTTGGTGGTGGATTTTAGGAGGAAGAGAAGGACCCCAGCCCCCATCACCATCAAGGGGGTGGAAGTCGAGAGGGTGGACTCCTACAGGTACCTGGGAGTACAAATTAATAACAAACTGGACTGGACTGACAACACCGAGGCTCTTCTCAGGAAAGGGCAGAGCAGACTGTTTTTCCTGAGAAGGCTGAGGTCTTTCGGTGTCTGCAACAAGCTGCTGCAAATGTTTTACCAGTCGGTGGTTGCCAGCGTTCTGTTCTTCGCCGTGGCCTGCTGGGGTGGAAACATCTGTGCCAGGGATGCTGCGAAGCTAAACAAACTGGTGAAGAAGGCCAGCTCTGTGGTGGGGACCGGGCTGGACAGCCTAGAGGTGGTGGCAGAACAGAGGATGGGGAAAAAACTGGCGGCCATGCTGGCCAATCCCTCCCACCCGATGTACTGCGAGCTGGCAGGGATGAGGAGCAAGTTCAGCCACAGATTTGTTCTCCCCCGTCAAAGTACAAAAAGATTTGGACAGTCCTTTATTCCAGCTGCACTCCGACTCTACAACCAGGCCCTGCAGGGTGGGGGAGACCTGGAGATGGAACTTTTGGAACTTTTTACTTATTGAGCCTGCACTGTTTTATGTTTTTTATTGAATGTTTTTCTGTTTTCTGTACTGAATGTTTTCTGCCCTAACTGAGCTGTTTGACAACAAAATTTCCCCATTGGGGACAATAAAGGTTTTCAATCAATCAATCAATCAATCAATCAATCAATGCCTACTCTGGATGATGTCCTGTACAAACTACCGAAGGCAAGAGTATTCACCTTAGTGGATGCCCGAGATGCATTTCTACAATGCAGACTTGACTACGAGAGCAGCCTCATGACCACATTCTGGACCCCCTGGCTTAAGCTACCATTCGGAGTGTCTGTGGCACCCGAGGTGTATCAGCGAAAACAACACGAGCTCCTGGCTGGACTCAAGGGCATCGAGCCCATTGCGGACGACATCCTGGTTGTGGGTTGTGGGGACACAGACAAAGAGGCTGAGAGTGACCATGATGTCAAGCTTTTGGCACTGATGGAACGCTGCCGTGAGGTCAAGCTGCGGCTAGGGTTGAAGAAGCTGCAGTTCAAAGTAGCTGAGGTCCAGTTTCACGACCACATCCTCTCATCCACAGGGCTGAAGCCTGACCCAGAGAAGGTGAGGGCCATCATCGAAATGCCCAATCCAACTGACGCAAAAGGGGTGCAGCGTCTGATTGGCTTTGCCAACTACTTGGCCAAATTCATGCCACACTTATCAAGTGTCTGTGAGCCGTTGCGACGCTTGCTGGACAAGGAAACCCCCTGGCATTGGCTACCCAAACACGAGGCGGCAGTTCAAGAACTCAAGTCTCTAGCTACAACCATGCCTGTCCTGCGCTACTATGATGTGACCAAGCCAATCACAGTCCAGAGCGACGCCAGCCAGAATGGTCTCGGATGCTGCCTCATGCAGGAAGGACAGCCCATCGCGTTCGCTTCGAGAGCTCTTACCCCCACAGAAAAGAACTACGCACAGATTGAGAAAGAGTGTCTCAGCATCGTCTTCGCCTGTCAGAGGTTTCACTACTATCTATATGGCCGCGACCTGATCACAGCGGAGACAGACCATAAGCCCCTAATCTCCATTTTCAGCAAACCTCTCCTCAACGCTCCCAAGAGGCTTCAGAGCATGCTCATGACCTTACAGAACTACAGTCTGAAGGTCATCTACAAACCAGGGCCTGAAATGTTCATCAGCGACACGCTCAGCAGAGCTACAGCAGGATGCACCGGCAGAGGAACAACCTACCAGCGGCACGCTATCTGCTCCCTGCAACAAGAGCAAGAGGAGATACAGCATGTGAACCAGGCAGACTACTTGAATGTAAGTGACCAGCGTCTCGAACAAATCAGGCTGCACACTGACCGAGATGAATGCCTGCAGGCACTTAAGTCCACAGTTCTCATAGGCTGGCCAGATGTGAGAGAAGAAGCACCTCTCATTACCAGAGAATACTGGCCTTACAGAGATGAAGTCAGTGTACAGAACGGTGTTCTATTCCGGGGGCAGAAAGTCATCATCCCAAAATCACTACGCCCAGAGATGCTTACGCGCATTCATTCAAGTCACACAGGAGGAGACGCATGCTACCGACATGCTCGAGAGACATTGTACTGGCCGAACATGCAGGCAGAGATAAAGGATTGCAATGAGTATGCTCACAAACAGCAAAAGGAGACCATGCTCTCACATGAACTGCCCACCAGGCCGTGGCAAATTCTGAGCATGGACCTGTTCAGTCATAGGCAGAAGGACTATCTTATTATAGTCGACCACTATTCTGACTTTTGGGAAGTTGAGCTCCTCCCTGACTTATCTGCAGAGACAGTCATCAAGCGATGTAAGGCACAGTTCGCTCGGCATGGCCAGCCAGAGAGGGTCATCACAGACAATGGCCCACAATTTACCTCTCAGTTCTCACGTTTTGCCTCTGAATGGGAGTTTGAGCATGTGACCTCCTCTCCAAGGCACCCGAAAGCAAACGGCAAGGCAGAGTCGGCCGTCAAGATTGCAAAGAATCTGCTGCGCAAGGCTATGCGTGACAGTGACGACCCCTGGAAGGCCATACTACACTGGAGAAATACTCCCACCGAAAGCATGAACAGCAGCCCGGCACAACGTCTCATGTCTCGTCGGCTGAAGACCTCTATTCCAGTGACAAACAAGCTGCTGGAACCAGTCGTTGTGGTAGGAGTCACTGAAAAGCTGCGCCACAGGAGGCAGCTTGCCAAGTCTTTCTATGACCGGTCCGCCCGGGACCTGCCGGAGCTGGCAGTCGGGGAAACCGTCCGAATGAAGCCCCTGCCTACTGACAACACTGGCATCTGGAGGGCTGGGACCTGCCTCCGCAGGGTTGCACCGAGATCGTACCTGGTGGATGTCGACGGCTCCCTCTATCGACGCAACAGGGTGGACCTCAGAGTAGCCGAGCCGACTGCTACTCCGACCTACGAAGAGAATGACCCTGTGCCAGAGAGTACTGCTGCAGAGGCTCCCCCAACTGTGGCCGAGCCGAGCCCGGTCAGGTTCACACCTAGGACCTCACCTAGTCCAATTGGCACAGCACCATTTGAGGGACGCGCATACACTAGGGCTGGACGGCTGTCTAAGCCACCTGCGAGACTCAATTTGTAACCTAAACTATATAGGGCTGTTGCCATAAAATAAAAATGGAAAAAAAAATGAAAAAGGAAAGACACAGAGAATACAGAAGTTAACAGAGACTGTTGTTACATTTTATATAAGAACAAACTTTTGTTATTTTTGCACTAGATTACTTTTGTTATTTTTGCACTAAGTTCTACGGTGTTTGTGTTCACTTGGAAAAGGAGGATGTTACGGGTCTACTTAGATCGATGCCATCGGCTATCGACTTGTTTGGTTGTTTCTGCATGACCCGTGTGTAGGTGCTTGTTCCCTTCACTTTGATATTACATGGCTGAACTTGATACACGTGTCTGTCATCATTGCTGCATCATACCATACACAAACAAATACCTGACAGGGCCAACCCCCATACAGGCACCAGTCTTTGACATTATGAGTGGGACAGTGGCAGTGCAAGCGCGACCAGAAGAGGCGCACAACACTCTCCACTCTACCCGGGATCACAGCCCTGGAAGACAATGCGACGACCTGCTATGGAGTACGTTAGGATCGATGGCCCTTCCAAGAGCATCGCCATGCACCATCGGCACGCCCCACGGAGGAAACGGCCCACCAGGGAGAAGTGAGTTGCAGAAACAAATACAACAGGGCCAACAAGATATGGAGGACATACAAAAACAGCTGGCTGATCGACTGGACGAACTGACTGTGCAAATAAAAGAAGACGACTTGCGCAGAAGGCACTCCGAACGGAGCCAAGAGGAATGGAAGGAGGGAGAGAAGAAAAAGAAACGCCGAAAGAAGAAGGCGAACAGGGGGAAACAAGGACTCACGCTGAGACTCAGGGGCGAGTTTAAAAGGGCAGGGGTGACAGAAGGAGAAGAGGAAGAAGGCAGCGGGTGGGAAACCAATAGCTGCAGCGGTGAGTCAGACACAGAAGAGGAGAGGGCAAACGAGGCACGAGCACGGACCCCACTCCCCAGAAGATCCACACGAGTCAAGAAACAACCACAGCAGTACCTTCAGACGTGTGATATGAAAACAAGAGGCGTGCCCCCTGCCACAGAGAAAGAGCAGCGACCAGGCATGTTCCCTTTAGTTGCCGTAGCAGGAGGAGGATTACTTTACCAACCATGGGGACATCGGGACATGGAGGCTCTCAAGAACAGCCTCCCCTCCCTCCCCAGAGGGGCCGCCCCGTGGATACGAGCGTTTGAGGCCCGAACCATGGCAGATAGGGTGGCCTGGGGGGATGTGAAGGCCCTCATTGCCTCTACGGAGGGACAAGGAAAATGGAACCAGGTGGAAGACCTGGTGGGACTGGGAAATATCCCCGGAGAAACACCACTGAACCAACACAGGACGGCCCTGTGGACCGCGCTCAGGACACTGTGGCCCCACACCCCGGATACAGCAGCCATGACAGGGATAAAGCGGAAGCCGGACGAAGACATCCATAAGTTCATCAAGAGGGCCGCTGAGGCATGGGAGGAAGGAACTGGGGCCAGATATGATCACAGCCAAGCGACGGAAATGTTGTTCCGAGCAGAGGTGGGCCGAGGCCTAGGCAAAGCAATCCAAGAAAGGCTGAGCACGGTAGTAGGCCTGGGCTCTATGGGAGAGAGCCTATGGGTACAAAATCTCACTCATCATAGCAACCAGGAAGAAAGAAAAACCGACGAGACCGAGGAGAAACAGGCCGTGCAGCGTGAGAGGTTGTTGAAAATGCAGGTGACCGAAGCTGACGCTGTGGCTACGGCAAGGAAGAAGGAATGTAAAGAAGGCAAGATATTGGTCCAGCTTGGAGAGGTGCCGCAGGCCTCTGCAGCACCACAGCCCCCGGCTCAGTACCAATCCTTCCCCGAATATCAACAGAGAGGCGGAGGGAGAGGACGTGGGCGAGGAGGCCGCGGGAGAGGCCGTGGAGGACCAAGAGCACCAGGAGCAGGTGCCTGCCACACATGTGGAGGAACAGGACACTGGAGGGATGAATGCCCTAACCAAGGGGGCCAACAGCAGTCATCGGGACCAACATAGCAGCAGCAATGGCAGCCCCAGCAGTTTCAACCCCCCACACAGCAACAGCCAGGCCAACCGGCACCAACCATGATGGCCCCCATGATGAATCAACCACAAGGAGGGGCTCCTTATGGTCAAAGCCTATAGGGATGCTCGGGAGGCGAAAGAGGAACCTACCACTTCCACCCGAACGAAGAACCAATGATTGAAATACTGGTGGGAGGAGAGAAAAAACAGTTCATGGTAGATACTGGAGCAGCAGCGTCCACCATGAGAAACCACAAGGGTAGAGTTCCTCCTCTGTCGGAAAATCTGGCCATGACGACAGTAGGCTACTCCGGGCAGGCACAGACACAGAAATACACAATCCCCCTAGAAACAGAAATAGGCCACCAGAAATTGTCACACAACTACCTCTTGGCTCCCCAATGCCCCGTAAACTTAATGGGGAGGGACCTGCTATGTAAATTGAACGCGGAGGTAACTTGTGGACCAGACGGATTAACAGTAACACTTCCCGGCGGCAGGAAAGTCACCGGGGAAGCCCCATGCAGAATACTAATGATGAGAGAGGAACCAGGAGCCACCGCCCAGACCACGGCTGTGTTCTGGGCTCGACTACTCTCGGAAAACACTGAGGGAGTAACTAAGACCTATCATCAATGGAAGACATGGATACAACAGCTAAGGCCCTATGGGCCTCCCCTAGACCCTCTTCATTGCACTTTTAACTACATCAGAGAACCAGATGAGTCCTATGAAGAAGCCTGGGAAACCCGTAAAGAAGGAAAAAAGAGCGTGCTAAGGGCTACAGACATCATTGTGGGGCCAGAAGGGGTAGCAGCGGAATGCACACTCACGGATGAGCAGCACCAGTGGTACGCCCTCCAAGCTGAGAGCGCGCCGCACATAACCCTGGCCATCACTCACGGTGGAGTAGCAAAGGAATTGGGACCCATGATGAAAAGAGCACAAGCCCAGGAATGGAGGTCGACTGTAAACCCCCTCCTCTGGCGAAGCAAGGACCTGACGATGTGGAGAATAGGAAATTGCACGGACGAAAACACCGTCTGGGAGAGACAAGATCTCGAAAGAGACCATGGCCGAGAGAATGACAATCACCAGGACTGGGATGGGATGGTGAACAGAATAAACCCAAGACTTTGGTCCAAAGGAGACCATGATGTGGGTCTGGTGCCCCATCACCAGATCGAAGTAAAACTAAAAGAAGGCCAAGCAGTGATCTGGCAGCCACAATACAATATCTCCCCAGCGGCCACCCAAGGGATATCAGAAACCATTGGAGGACTGACTGCAACGGGGGTGTTGCGGCCCAGCTGCTCCCCGTGGAACACACCAATACTACCGGTAAAGAAACCTAACGGGACCTGGAGGATGGTCCATGATCTCAGAAGAATAAATGACGCAGTGGCAGGCCATGACATCGCCGTCCCAAACCCGTACGTTGCATTGAATTGCCTGACCCCCAAACAAGTCAGATTCACAGTCATAGACCTGGCTAATGCTTTCTTTTGCCTGCCTCTGCACCCAAACAGTCAAGAAATATTTGGGTTCTCCTACCAAGGGTCCAAATATACATACAATCGTTTGCCTCAGGGCTACAAGCAGAGCCCTGGCCTGTTCAATAAGGCACTAAAAGAAGACCTACAAGGCATCACTCTCCCAGAAGGAACCACAGTAATTCAATACGTGGACGACATTTTGATAGCAAGTGAAAATGCACAGGACTGCCTGATGGCCTCAGAAACCGTGCTGAGAACAGTAGAAGAGGCAGGATACAAAGTCAAGAAAGAAAAGGTACAAGGCTGCCGGAGAAAAGTAATCTTCCTCGGACGAGTGATAGCAGCCAACACGAAGCAAGTGGTGGAATCCCAAAGATCAGCAGCGTTGACTTACCCCAAGCCTGTGACGGTGAAAGACATGTTGGGATTCTTAGGGCTGACAGGCTACAGCAGACAATACATACCTCATTATGTGGAGACTGGAGCGGCATTGAGAGACATAGTGGCGACAGCAGGCCACCGAGACCTAAAAGCAACATTGGATTGGAACATCGCCGCTGAGGAAGCATTCATAAACATGAAGCAGGCCTTGGCACAGGCTGAACAGTTGGCAGTACCAAATTATGAAGAACCTTTTCACTTAGATGTAGGAGAGAATAAAGGAGTGATAAATGCAGTACTATTTCAGAAAAGACCAGAAGGAAGGGCAGTGTTACTCTATCACAGCAGCAGACTGGACAGTGTAGGAATGGGACAGACTACTTGTACACGACACCTGATAGCAATAAGTACGGCCCTAGAAAAGACAGCATCAATGACTATGTGTCACCCCATAATAGTCCACACCAACCATGGTGTGGTGGCATTTTTAGAATCAAAGGCCTTCTCTCTATCCAGCTCGAGAGAAGAAAAGCTAGAACGAATACTGACTCAACCACATGTCACATATACGTCACTAGGGGTAAATATGGCAGAAGAAATATAAAAAATATAAATATAAAGGACTCCCCGCAAATAGTGTAACACACATTTGTGAGTTGAGAGCAAGAAAAGAACACAAGATACGACCTGACTTAGAAGCACAGGCAAATTCATGTGCTGAACTGACACTGTATTGTGATGGATGTTGTTATAGAGGCCCGGATGGTAATATTGCGTCATTTGCAGTAGTGGAAAGAATGGTCAATGGCTCGTACAACACGGTAGTCAGTGGAATAATTCCGCAGCCTGCGTCAGCCCAAAAAGCAGAAGTAGTGGGGCTCACGGAAGCACTGCGCCATGCTAAAGGACGCAGTGTCAATATTTACACTGACTCAGCATATGCCCATAGGGCATTAATGATGGATGGCCCCCAATGGGTCAGGAGAGGATGGGTGACCTCGAATGGTGATCCAGTCAAACATGAGATGGCTCTAAAAAATTTAATGGCAGCAGTACAGATGCCATTCCAGGTGTCGGTTATAAAGTGCAAGGGGCACTCGAAAGCCGACACAGACGAAGCCAAAGGAAATGATGCTGCAGATGCAGCCGCTAAATTAGCAGGGGGATATGTCCCCAGAGAACACCAGCTGGTTTCAATCCAGCTAGACAAACCTAAATGCTCTGTGCAGACTATAGAGGAAATACAGGGGGCCGCCTCCCCCCAAGAAAAATCAGTGTGGGTAAAAAGGGGGGCGACGCAAGGCGGGTCCTCTGAAAAGGGCTACGGGTTGTGGAGAGCGCATGACGGAAGACTAGTGGCCCCTGCAGGCCTAATGAATATGCTGATAGCTGAAGCACACGGTCCCACTCATGGGTCGGTGCGAGACACTTGGGCACTGATAATGAGAGATTGGTGGACCCCTTATGGTTTGGAGATGGTTAAGAATTTCATCTCAGACTGTGATGTGTGCAATAAGCACAACCCAAAAACAGTACTTAAATGCCCAATGGGCACATATCCAGTGCCTCCCTGCCCATTTCGAGAGATATGTATTGACTTCACGGACATGGGATTAGACAATAGAGTACAAGGCAAAAGATACTTGTTGGTGGTGATTGATAGGTTTTCAAGGTGGCCTGAAGCATATCCGTGTAAACGGGAGGATGCTGCGTCTGTAATAAAGTGCCTCTTACAGGATTTCATACCACGGTTTGGCTTCCCTACAATGATACACTCTGATAATGGGTCACATTTTAAAAATGTCCATATGGCTGCAATTGAGACAGCAATGGGGATTAAGCATCGATTTGGTTCAGTCTATCACCCCCAGTCACAGGGGCTAGTTGAACGGGCTAACCAATCTATTAAAAGAAAGCTTGCTAAAACCTGTGCCTCGACAGGACTGTCGTGGGTGGGGGCATTGCCCATGGTGTTGATGGCAATGAGAAATAAGACCAATTCAATGACTCATTTGACACCCCATGAGATCATAACTGGTAGACCGATGTTGGTGCCGACAGGCATGATACAGAGACAGAGGGAGGTGGGCCCAGGATTGGACCTCCTCTCCATGGAAATGAATGTATATGTCAGGGCTCTAACTAATCTAAATCGAGTATTGTCTTCACAGGTACTGAATGCAGCGGAGAAAGCAGACATCGGCGAAAACCAGACTCCTATTCTAGACCCAGGCGACTGGGTAAGAATCAGAGTCCACAAAAGGAAGTGGAACGAGCCACGGTGGACAGGACCGTGGGAGGTAGTATTGACCACCTCACACGCAGTCAAAGTCAAAGGTAAACCGGGTGCAGAGTGGCCTCTCCTGTCACACTGTACCAAAGCAGACCCACCACATAGAACTTTGGCTGAAATCAGAGAAGGCCTAGAAAATGTGTAACATTTTCAAATTCCTGGCGATTCTGTCAGCATGCACCCTCCTTTCAATGGTGATGTTTACTGGGGTCCCAGGGGTGGGTTTGGGTTCCGACGAAGCATTTCATGACTTAGCCTCAAATAATGTTTGGTACAACTGGGTAAACTACACAATGTCCACCATCTCTAAGGAGACATGTGTAGTCTGCTTAAAACAACCTAGAGATACTAGACTGTTTCCCTCCCCCTACAAGCCTGATAATTGTTCAAGTTATAGAGTAGGGATGGGACGAGGGGGAAAACAAATGGCTGGTAGTGACGAGTTCACAATTGACATTGGTAGAGGGGGGATATTCTGTATGTACGACTGCAATTTGTTGATGGGCCTACCTGCCAGCCACTCTCTCTCTAGAAAAAACTGCCCCGGTATGAATAGAACTAAAGGCCCCATATGAGGGACATCACCCTTTACACTTAGAAAAAGCCTACGACTGCCTTAACAGGACGGGAAAGGGGGGTGACGTGGGACGCCTTAACGCTACGCGCTTCTGTAGGACTCTGTGCCAGAGCGGTAACAGCGCTACTTGTAATTTTAATGGTTACACCATTCCGACTTATCAGGTGACAGGGAATCAGACACAACCTGTAGCAGACATGTTTTGGAAATGTGGGGGTTCACAGCTGTATAGATATCTGCCTTAAGATTGGCAGGGATTATGTACACGCGTGGTAATGGTTGTTAAGATGGAGATACTAGATAGCAGTACTGTTATGGCCCTCGCATCTCCCAATACTGCTAGACACAAACGCGACGCTCCTAAAGGGTCATATGACACTCAGGTATACATTGATGCGGTAGGCGTGCCACGCGGCGTTCCGAACGAATTCAAGGCTCGGGATCAGATTGCCGCCGGGTTTGAGTCGGTCCTGTGCTGGTGGTGCACTATTAATAAAAATGTAGACTGGATAAATTACATATACTATAACCAACAGAGATTTATTAACTTTACTGAGGATGCTCTTACAGGGCTCGCGGCACAGTTAGATGCAACCACCCTTACCGCTTATCAAAACAGGATTGCGCTTGATTTTCTGCTAGCCTCCTCAGGAGGTGTGTGCACTATGTTTGGTGACACTTGCTGCACGGTCATACCCAATAACACCGCTCCTGATGGCTCCGTCACAAGAGCACTGAAGGGTCTGCGTATGCTCCGTGCAGAGGTGTATGCAAACGCTGGAGTTAGCAATGTTATTGGAGAGTGGTTCGACTCTGTTTTTGGTAAATGGAAAAATCTGGCTATGTCTATGCTCTCTGCCCTCCTCATCTCTGCCACGGTGCTGATCCTGTTTGGCTGCTGCATTGTCCCTTGCATTAGAGGCCTGGCCCAGCGACTGATTACTACGGCCCTAACCAAGGTTGATGCTGGAACACCAGGGACGTGCCGTCCATATAAGCAGGGTAAGCAGTGCTTACCCAACGAAAAAAGGAAAAAGGAAAATATTAAAATAAAAGTGCATGTAACCGTTTGTTTGTTTTCATTAAAAGAGTCGTATTTTAGGTCCCAGGGCAGCAGGAGTCATTCATTTTGACGTTGCATTTTTAGCGCCACCTGTAGGAGTAAAGCACTCCCTACTCTGCTTTGCATATAAGCATTCCTCTCTCTGCTTTCCCTCGCGTACATTCGAATGCGTGAAAATGTCTTTTTTATTTTTTTCCGATGCCTCAACCCGCTGTTTAATGTGACCAGGGTAAGCATGCTTACAGCCAATCAGAGTAGGTCTTTCATTCCGATAAGAGCTACTGATTGGCTCTTATCACTTTCAAGTTCACTTAACATTTCACCTCTCGCCCGGCAGAATAGCTTATACCAGCTAGCTCAAACGATCTAAATAATAATAATCAATAAGGATAACTTGCTTGATTTTGTGAATATGGACATTACTGTCAGCGACCTAAAGGGATTTCGTAGACTGGACTGGACTGGAAAAACACAACTACTGGCTAAAGGCCGCCCGGCCGCTCGCTCACCGATGTTCACACTGACCCAGAAAGGGAGAGTCGCCAGCGGCTACAGCAAGCCTGGTATGAGCGGTTTATATGATGTATATGATTCGCGAGGCTGGTGGCGATCTGTGCTTGTTTATATGGTTTGAGTACTTTGAGAGGGAGGGTCTGTGATGTGATGTCAAGTGCCTGTGTGACAAAGTGTGAAAAGAAAGTGTGTTGTGTTTACTATGGAGGATGGAAACGGTGTGTGTCTGTGTTGTGCGTGTGTGCGTGTGCGCGATGTTGAAACTGGACTTGTAGATTTCAGTAGGTTGGCTACTTGAAAAGATCTTTGAACAATGAGCACCCCTGATATAGTCGAAACTGGCAACTGTTTTTTTTGTTTTTGGTAATCTGATCACAAAGTGACACTACAGTTTATTAGCGGGTTCTAGGGCATCAAAATTGCATTTCCTTGAAACTGCGTTCACTGATAGCGTGTATGTGTAATTACGTGTATTTCTATATCTTATGCTTACCCAATCTAAAAGCTCACGGCACGTGCCTGTGGAACACAGATGCAATTACAAATGCTTATTGCTGAGCAGCAGCAGTCACTGTTGGAGGGTGAGGAGATCATGGATCATGATACAGGAGTTGAAGATATGTTGTGATTATGGAGGTTTGTGAAGGAATGGTGTAAATAAAGGCATTTGCGGTCTACGACCCATCTCACCATGTCTGGCTACAAATTCTCTGTAATGGTCATAATTTTGTTTAATGACCAAAGGGGGGATTTGTTGGGAATTTGTATTAAAATAACTAGAAGTGATAAATCATGTACTATGTGCTCATTTAAATAATATGTGACTGAGGTCAGTTGAGAACAATAGGAAGGTCACGCAAAGCCAAAAGAGAGGTTCTGTTTTTGAGCGACAAGAAGAATACAAGCTCCTGACTAAAAGAACGTTTTATGATTCAAACTGCCTGTAAATTACTTATTTTTACCTATGTGCTAACAACCATTTTACACCTGCTGTTATGATATTCTATTTTTCTGTACTAATTTTAATTTAATTTAATTAATTTTGCCATTTAGCAGACGCTTTTATCCAAAGCGACTTACAATTACGAATTACAGGGACATTCCCCCTGGAGTAACTGAGGGCTAATACTGGGCTGAGTAACTGAGGGCTGAGTAACTGAGGGCTGTACTGATTTTATACTTTCATAACTAATGATTAATGATAAGTCTATTCTTCTAATACGATATTTTAACTTGTAAATCGAATCCTAATATTACTGTGTAACTTCAATAGTTGTGTTTTCACAAGACATTCTGATAAGGACACTGACACACTGCTCTGCTCACACAAGTACGGATATCACCATGACAACGGGAGGCCAGCAGTACACTCTCGCGCACCCACACAGAGAGAAGTTGAAGGCCATGCTAACGAGCAGCTGCAACGGATTTTGTATGGACAATTGGAAAACTACTAGATAGGGGGGGGGAGGCACCACCCAGCCCCAAATGTTAAATCAAATGGATAAACACTATGTACCAAGGAAAAAGGGGACTCTTGTTTGGTGGAGCTCCTGCAGTTAACTTGTTGACGGCTAGCTGAGACAGGCCTGCAGAGGTGAAACTAGATGAGACCACTTTTCCATGGAAATGAACTATTATTGCTTGCTGATGTGCTTGAATAAATATTATCTTAATGAACAGTTCAGTAGTGGTGCCTAATATTTGATTGGATCATCTTAAGAAGTGATATCAAGGACGTCTCGTTGAGATTAAACGAACTCGCTTGTAAGTGACGACTCAATTAAATCGATTCTGGAGAAGTTGATCGCCTTACATTAACAAAAATGATAACATACATGTCGATGAAATTCAGTGCGCAGCAATACAACCATTCTTAGGTAACGTTAAGCTAGCAGATGGCCAAACATACCGTTGCTGGTTTGTGGATGGTTACTTGATGGCCGACCAGAATGTACCATTAGAAAGGAAATAACAGTTAGTGCTACTTAAATGTATACAAAATAAATACAATTACAATAAACGAATAAATCAAATAATACATATTTGACACAGGGGCTGTAACGTTCAAGGAAATAGATGTCGAACTCACGTGGCTGTGTTCGACAGCCAGCTATGGTTAATGATAGCTAGCAAAGCCAGCAGGTGCATGGACCATATCATTAGCAGGCTAGCGTAACGTTAACTTACACAAACGAATATGCACATTTTCTTGCCTACATATTACATTTGAGCCTATAAATATGCACACAAAAGTGTCAATATTTGGAGTCATTCTTTTCCACTGTCATTTGAATTTATGGTTGATAACGTTAGCTAGCCTAGTGCCCCCCCACGCTTGCTAAACTTTCTCAAACAAAGTTTCATACCACACAAATACACTGTTTTCGACACAAGCATATATAATATAACGAATTAACAAAAATGATAACATACATGTCGATGAAATTTACCTTGATAAAGGTAATGTCGAGCGATGCGATGTTGAGTACCTCACCTCGCTGCATCAAGTCGCAAGAGAGAAAGATGGCGGAGATCGAGACAATTAGCGCTCAGCTCACGCACAGCACGTAAATGTCCCGGATGTGGTGTTCAGTGTTAATTATGATCAACACCATAATCCAACTCTGTGCTCAATAGGGTATTAACAACAAGTGCCGTTAACATGCTTGAAGGAACACTGACATCATAACACTTTACACTGAAAAGTGCTAACACTGTCATTTTAACACTGCCATTTTTGCTGTGTAGGGTAGCTAGAGATCTAATACAAGGGAAAGGTAGGGTAGCTAGAGATCTAATACAAGGGAAAGGTAGGGTAGCCATCCGGGCCTGGAGCTTTCCCACTCTGCATTCCCCTAATTGATTCAATTATTTCCTGCATTTCCACGGGTCTATCTGCAATTTCTTTTTGAGAGCGATTCATTTGGGCAATATTTAATTTATCAAAAACTGTTACCTATGTTACCTCTGTTACCCTCTGTTACCTCTGTTACCCTCTGTTACCCGCTGTTACCCTCTGTTACCCTCTGTTACCCTCTGTTACCTCTGTTACCTCTGTTACCTCTGTTACCTCTGTTACCCTCTGTTACCCTCTGTTACCTCTGTTACCCTCTGTTACCCGCTGTTACCCTCTGTTACCCTCTGTTACCCTCTGTTACCTCTGTTACCTCTGTTACCTCTGTTACCCTCTGTTACCTCTGTTACCTCTGTTACCCTCTGTTACCTCTGTTACCTCTGTTACCTCTGTTACCTCTGTTATCTCTGTTACCTCTGTTACCTCTGTTACCCTCTGTTATGTCTGTTACCCTCTGTTACCTCTGTTACCTCTGTTACCTCTGTTACCCTCTGTTACCCTCTGTTACCTCTGTTACCTCTGTTACCCTCTGTTACCTCTGTTATGTCTGTTACCCTCTGTTACCTCTGTTACCTCTGTTACCTCTGTTACCCTCTGTTACCCTCTGTTACCTCTGTTACCTCTGTTACCCTCTGTTACCTCTGTTATGTCTGTTACCCTCTGTTACCTCTGTTACCTCTGTTACCCTCTGTTACCTCTGTTACCTCTGTTACCCTCTGTTACCTCTGTTACCTCTGTTACCTCTGTTACCCTCTGTTACCCTCTGTTACCTCTGTTACCTCTGTTACCTCTGTTACCTCTGTTACCTCTGTTACCTCTGTTACCCTCTGTTACCTCTGTTACCTCTGTTACCTCTGTTACCGCTGTTACCCTCTGTTACCTCTGTTACCTCTGTTACCTCTGTTACCTCTGTTACCCTCTGTTACCCTCTGTTACCTCTGTTACCTCTGTTACCTCTGTTACCTCTGTTACCCTCTGTTACCTCTGTTACCTCTGTTACCTCTGTTACCTCTGTTACCCTCTGTTACCTCTGTTACCCTCTGTTACCCTCTGTTACCTCTGTTACCCTCTGTTACCTCTGTTACCTCTGTTACCCTCTGTTACCTCTGTTACCCTCTGTTACCCTCTGTTACCTCTGTTACCTCTGTTACCTCTGTTACCTCTGTTACCCTCTGTTACCCTCTGTTACCCTCTGTTACCTCTGTTACCCTCTGTTACCCTCTGTTACCTCTGTTACCTCTGTTACCCTCTGTTACCCTCTGTTACCCTCTGTTACCTCTGTTACCTCTGTTACCTCTGTTACCCTCTGTTACCCTCTGTTACCTCTGTTACCTCTGTTACCCTCTGTTACCTCTGTTACCTCTGTTACCTCTGTTACCCTCTGTTACCCTCTGTTACCTCTGTTACCTCTGTTACCTCTGTTACCTCTGTTACCTCTGTTACCTCTGTTACCCTCTGTTACCTCTGTTACCTTCTGTTACCTCTGTTACCTCTGTTACCCTCTGTTACCTCTGTTACCTTCTGTTACCTCTGTTACCTCTGTTACCTCTGTTACCCTCTGTTACCTCTGTTACCCTCTGTTACCTCTGTTACCTCTGTTACCTCTGTTACCTCTGTTACCCTCTGTTACCCTCTGTTACCTCTGTTACCTCTGTTACCCTCTGTTACCTCTGTTACCTCTGTTACCTCTGTTACCTCTGTTACCCTCTGTTACCCTCTGTTACCTCTGTTACCTCTGTTACCCTCTGTTACCTCTGTTACCCTCTGTTACCTCTGTTACCCTCTGTTACCTCTGTTACCTCTGTTACCTCTGTTACCCTCTGTTACCTCTGTTACCTCTGTTACCCTCTGTTACCTCTGTTACCTCTGTTACCTCTGTTACCCTCTGTTACCCTCTGTTACCCTCTGTTACCTCTGTTACCCTCTGTTACCTCTGTTACCCTCTGTTACCTCTGTTACCCTCTGTTACCCTCTGTTACCCTCTGTTACCTCTGTTACCTCTGTTACCTCTGTTACATCTGTTACCCTCTGTTACCTCTGTTACCTCTGTTACCCTCTGTTACCTATGTTACCTCTGTTACCTCTGTTACCTCTGTTACCCTCTGTTACCCTCTGTTACCTCTGTTACCCTCTGTTACCTCTGTTACCCTCTGTTACCTCTGTTACCTCTGTTACCTCTGTTACCTCTGTTACCTCTGTTACCCTCTGTTACCCTCTGTTACCCCTGTTACCCTCTGTTACCTCTGTTACCTCTGTTACCTCTGTTACCCTCTGTTACCCTCTGTTACCTCTGTTACCTCTGTTACCTCTGTTACCCTCTGTTACCCTCTGTTACCCTCTGTTACCTCTGTTACCTCTGTTACCTCTGTTACCCTCTGTTACCTATGTTACCTCTGTTACCTCTGTTACCTCTGTTACCCTCTGTTACCTCTGTTACCTCTGTTACCTCTGTTACCTCTGTTACCCTCTGTTACCTTCTGTTACCTCTGTTACCTCTGTTACCTCTGTTACCCTCTGTTACCTCTGTTACCCTCTGTTACCTCTGTTACCTCTGTTACCTCTGTTACCCTCTGTTACCCTCTGTTACCTCTGTTACCTCTGTTACCTCTGTTACCTCTGTTACCTCTGTTACCCTCTGTTACCCTCTGTTACCCTCTGTTACCCTCTGTTACCCTCTGTTACCCTCTGTTACCTCTGTTACCTCTGTTACCCTCTGTTACCCTCTGTTACCTCTGTTACCTCTGTTACCCTCTGTTACCTCTGTTACCTCTGTTACCTCTGTTACCCTCTGTTACCTCTGTTACCTCTGTTACCTCTGTTACCTCTGTTACCTCTGTTACCCTCTGTTACCCTCTGTTACCCTCTGTTACCTCTGTTACCTCTGTTACCCTCTGTTACCCTCTGTTACCCTCTGTTACCTCTGTTACCTCTGTTACCCTCTGTTACCTCTGTTACCCTCTGTTACCTCTGTTACCTCTGTTACCTCTGTTACCCTCTGTTACCCTCTGTTACCCTCTGTTACCTCTGTTACCTCTGTTACCTCTGTTACCCTCTGTTACCTCTGTTACCTTCTGTTACCTCTGTTACCTCTGTTACCTCTGTTACCCTCTGTTACCTCTGTTACCCTCTGTTACCTCTGTTACCTCTGTTACCTCTGTTACCTCTGTTACCCTCTGTTACCCTCTGTTACCTCTGTTACCTCTGTTACCCTCTGTTACCTCTGTTACCTCTGTTACCTCTGTTACCTCTGTTACCCTCTGTTACCCTCTGTTACCTCTGTTACCTCTGTTACCCTCTGTTACCTCTGTTACCCTCTGTTACCTCTGTTACCCTCTGTTACCTCTGTTACCTCTGTTACCTCTGTTACCCTCTGTTACCTCTGTTACCTCTGTTACCCTCTGTTACCTCTGTTACCTCTGTTACCTCTGTTACCCTCTGTTACCCTCTGTTACCCTCTGTTACCTCTGTTACCCTCTGTTACCTCTGTTACCCTCTGTTACCTCTGTTACCCTCTGTTACCCTCTGTTACCCTCTGTTACCTCTGTTACCTCTGTTACCTCTGTTACATCTGTTACCCTCTGTTACCTCTGTTACCTCTGTTACCCTCTGTTACCTATGTTACCTCTGTTACCTCTGTTACCTCTGTTACCCTCTGTTACCCTCTGTTACCTCTGTTACCCTCTGTTACCTCTGTTACCCTCTGTTACCTCTGTTACCTCTGTTACCTCTGTTACCTCTGTTACCTCTGTTACCCTCTGTTACCCTCTGTTACCCCTGTTACCCTCTGTTACCTCTGTTACCTCTGTTACCTCTGTTACCCTCTGTTACCCTCTGTTACCTCTGTTACCTCTGTTACCTCTGTTACCCTCTGTTACCCTCTGTTACCCTCTGTTACCTCTGTTACCTCTGTTACCTCTGTTACCCTCTGTTACCTATGTTACCTCTGTTACCTCTGTTACCTCTGTTACCCTCTGTTACCTCTGTTACCTCTGTTACCTCTGTTACCTCTGTTACCCTCTGTTACCTTCTGTTACCTCTGTTACCTCTGTTACCTCTGTTACCCTCTGTTACCTCTGTTACCCTCTGTTACCTCTGTTACCTCTGTTACCTCTGTTACCCTCTGTTACCCTCTGTTACCTCTGTTACCTCTGTTACCCTCTGTTACCTCTGTTACCCTCTGTTACCTCTGTTACCTCTGTTACCTCTGTTACCTCTGTTACCCTCTGTTACCTCTGTTACCCACTGTTACCCTCTGTTACCCTCTGTTACCTCTGTTACCTCTGTTACCCTCTGTTACCCTCTGTTACCTCTGTTACCTCTGTTACCCTCTGTTACCCTCTGTTACCCTCTGTTACCTCTGTTACCCTCTGTTACCCTCTGTTACCTCTGTTACCTCTGTTACCTCTGTTACCCTCTGTTACCTCTGTTACCTCTGTTACCCTCTGTTACCTCTGTTACCCTCTGTTACCTCTGTTACCCTCTGTTACCTCTGTTACCTCTGTTACCTCTGTTACCCTCTGTTACCTCTGTTACCCTCTGTTACCTCTGTTACCTCTGTTACCTCTGTTACCCTCTGTTACCCTCTGTTACCCTCTGTTACCTCTGTTACCCTCTGTTACCCTCTGTTACCTCTGTTACCTCTGTTACCCTCTGTTACCCTCTGTTACCTCTGTTACCTCTGTTACCCTCTGTTACCCTCTGTTACCTCTGTTACCTCTGTTACCCTCTGTTACCCTCTGTTACCCTCTGTTACCCTCTGTTACCTCTGTTACCTCTGTTACCTCTGTTACCCTCTGTTACCCTCTGTTACCTCTGTTACCCTCTGTTACCTCTGTTACCTCTGTTACCCTCTGTTACCCTCTGTTACCCTCTGTTACCCTCTGTTACCTCTGTTACCTCTGTTACCTCTGTTACCCTCTGTTACCCTCTGTTACCTCTGTTACCCTCTGTTACCCTCTGTTACCTCTGTTACCTCTGTTACCTCTGTTACCTCTGTTACCCTCTGTTACCTCTGTTACCTCTGTTACCTCTGTTACCCTCTGTTACCTCTGTTACCCTCTGTTACCTCTGTTACCTCTGTTACCCTCTGTTACCCTCTGTTACCCTCTGTTACCTCTGTTACCTCTGTTACCCTCTGTTACCTCTGTTACCCTCTGTTACCCTCTGTTACCTCTGTTACCTCTGTTACCTATGTTACCTATGTTACCATCAACAAAGAGATTGAGCGAACCTCTTCAGCAATAACATCTTTATTCAACCAAATTCACATTAAAATCTTAAACTGTATTCAATGATAAGAAACATATAAACAATCAACTACGTTACATTCAATGAGAGGGGATCAGCTATTACATCATTTTATTTTTGTGTGAATATACATTACCATCACAATGTGTTCTATACTGTTTCTCTAAATCACTCAAACAGAGTTTCTCTCCGTCATATCACGAAAAAAGAAGTAAGAAGAGTAAAAAGTAAAATACCAAAAAGTAAAATCAGAAAAAACATGAAATCCTACAGATGTGATCAGACTGTTTAATTGACAGGAGTGATGACCAGTGGGGCTGAGTTCTTACCCCCATCATTAAGGTTAGGTCTGAAGGATGGATAGAGTTTCTCAGTGAAGGTGATGCCAGTAAAGGAGTAGATATGAGACCTGTTGTCCACATCATAGAAGGAGACCTGACCCCCCTCATAATCTACAAACACCCCCACCTTCTGGGGCTTCTGACAGAGAGAGAGGACAGCAGGGTTATCTTTAGCCTTGTACTCCCCACCCCTCAGCACCACAGCCCAGTAACCATTGTTAGGGCTAAGTGCAATCTGCCCCTTCCTGTTGATGGACTCTCTGGCCACACCTAATGACCAGCGAGTCTTGTCCTTCACCTGCACCTCATTGTAGAACCTCCCCGAGGAGAAGCCCTCCTTCCCCAGGACAATGACAACATGATCAAATCTCTTTGGGTTGTCAGGGCGATTCTGTCGTGTGTCTCCATGTCTCACTTGTTTCCCATCTTCAGACAGGATGAGACTGGGATGTGCTGTATCAGGGTCCAGAGTGACGTCCACTGTGGAGGACATACACATAGTTTATACTGGGCCTTTCCAATGCTGTTATATACATGATATTATATCTTGGACTGCACTTATATAGCGCCTTTATCCAAAGCGCTTTACAACGGCTTCTCATTCACCCATTCACACACACATTCACACACCAATGGCGGCAAGCTACCATGCAAGGCGCCGGCCTGCTCATTGGGAGCAATTTGGGGTTCAGTGTCTTGCCCAAGGACACTTCGACATGTGGCCAGCCGGGGCTCGAACCGCCGATCTGCCGACCTTGCGATCATGAGACGCTGGCTCTACCTCCTCTACGGCGGCTCTACCTCCTGCGCCACAGCCGCCCAGCGTGATGGTATTTTTACCTGTTACCACCAACAAATATAGCCAATATGCCTGCGTTTAGACCCGTATCCATTTGGAACCAGCCCTTAAGGTGCTATGGTGATTGTTATTTTTCCTTAAATGATGTACAGTTGATGTTGTCAGTGTGCATGTTGTCAAGAGTGAACACATAAAGCTGCTCATCATTATAGAATAAATAAACAAAAACTTAAATAATACTAATCCCAATTAGTTTGATCCCCAGATTAGGAATAACTAATCTTAAATCTGCATTATTGGGGACAGAATGATTTTGTAGCCTGGCAGATTTTTCGTCGACTCGGCAGAACACTGATCATTTTGACATGATTTGGTTCATAGGAGTGAGTTGGACAGGTGATCAGAAGGTCATGAGTTCAAATCCCACCTGCGAACACCACCCCTTGAGTAAGGCATTTACCCCTAAATTACTCCAGGGAGACTGTCCCTGTAATCTCTAATTGTACGTCGCTTTGGATAAAATGCTTAATGGTAGGAATGTAAATATCTGTGGTATAATGCACTTCAGAGATTTTAAGACAGCATGTGCGCATTTACCAATGCATGTTTAAACAGCACATACCTGCATACTGCTGCATGCTCCTCAGCTCTGTGGACACAGAAGAGACCCCTGTAGTCAGGTGACATGGCTTATGTCTATGGACATGAGCTTAAATCTTTTCAGTAAATGAATATAACGTAATCTCACATATTAGTATGTATGTTCATACTTTGTATCTACAGTGTATAGTTATCTTCAGAGTAGTTATATGTCCTGAATAGAAACTTGTTCTGGTCTTGGACAGAACATTTATATTATTGATACAAAGACCACAGTGATAGTAAGGAAATAATGTCATTCAGTTGTGACTATCCAGCACAATCTCCATGTAAAACATGCATGCAGAAAGTGCTTCAGTACTTTAGTAATTTTAAGAAAGAGTCCTCTTTCTTCTCCGCCGTAAAATGTGCACAATATTTTGCGGACCTCTAAACATACTGGCTTTATATTTTAATATATATAAATGATAATTTCTGTCTCGTTTGCATCCATTGCAAGTGCCGGCTGTCTGTTTACTTTCATTTCCGGTAACCAAACCCTCATGTGCGCATGCGGGTTGTTTCAAGTGTTACGCAAGTAAGCAAATTTCACCACAGGTGAAAGTATCATCAGATATGGGTCATTTTAAAAAGTAGATATAAAAAAATCGGATATAGGCAAAAAATCTGAACTAGGCATGACGATCTGCAGTGTAAATGCAGCCGTAGTTCTTTCATGGGTAAACTATTGGACATCAGATCTAAGCTCCTGTCCACATTGACGTCTGTCCTTATCAGTCCTTACCAACGTCAGACACCTTCTTGGTTTCACTCTGAAGTTTCTCCACCAACTGAGACAGGAACACTCTCACAGTCCTTAGAGAGAGATCACTGTGAACGCTGATCTCAGACCAGTCCTGGGATGGGAGACTCTCGCTCTGCAACAGAAGAGAAGAGAGAGAATCACTGTGAACTCTGATCTCAGACCAGTATTGGAGGGGAGAAAGTAGGAGAGAGGAGACATTAGGCATCGTGATGTTCTGATTACATTTTAAATATGATCAGTTGATCTGTCAATAAATAAAATAAATCAATACATACTGTAAAGTGTAGAGTAAATGTCAGACACAACTGCGATGCAATATGCTTTACAGGAAGAATAAATAAAAAATAAATGATTCTAATAAAAGAGCAGCTCTTCTCATGTCGTAACAAGAGAGAAGGACACTTAACTAACTGACCTGTAGGAGGTGGAGGTGGTCGTCAGTGTGTGAGAGCTGCTCCAGCTCAGTGCTTCTCCTCTGTAGCTCAGTGACTTCCTCCTCCAGCTCTTTAATCAGCCCCTCAGCCCGCCTCTCTGCTGCTTTCTGCTGCTTCTCGATCTCAATGAGCTCAGCCTGGCTTCTCTTAATCAAGCGCTTCAGATCACGGATGGACTGCAAACTGACCTCTCTCTCTCTGTCTGATTCTCTCTGAGGAAAAATGAATGTGCACGTCAGCGTGACCACATGATATAGCCACGTCTATCACAACAGAATACATACTGTACATGGGGGCGGCTGCGGCTCAACCGGTAGAGCTGACATCTAATGATTGCAAAAAGTTGGCAGCTGGCAGCAGTTCGAATCCCTATAATGGCTGTGACCCCTTTGCCTAGATGCCCCCCTAGAGCATTAATGCATTTCGTTGTACTCTGTGCAATGACCAACTTTGAATCCCTTTCCTACATGTGTATAAACCACGAGAACCACAGCTTCCATTATGATGTCATGTCAATCCACAACACTTAGCAGCACTAGACCTATCGGGTGGGTTAACTTCTACATCAGAACACATCATAGGTCAGAGGTCAGGACGACTCACCTTGCTGAGCTCTACTGAGTGTTGGACCTCCTTCAGCTTCTTCAGACGGTCCTGGATCATCTGCTGCATCTCCTTCAGCTTCTTCAGACGGTCCTGGATCATCTGCTGCATCTCCTTCAGCTTCTTCAGACGGTCCTGGATCATCTGCTGCATCTCAGCCCTCATTCATCTGCTGCATCTCAGCCCTCATTTTCAGAAGCTGAGACAGAAAAACTAATAAACAACACAATAACAACCCCACACACACCATCTAATAAACAACACAATAACAACCCCATACACACCATCTAATAAACAACACAACAACAACCCCACACACACCATCTAATAAACAACACAACAACAACCCCACACACACCATCTAATAAACAACACAACAACAACCCCACACACACCATCTAATAAACAACACAATAACAACCCCCATACACACCATCTAATAAACAACACAACAACAACCCCCATACACACCATCTAATAAACAACACAACAACAACCCCATACACACCATCTAATAAACAACACAACAACAACCCCACACACACCATCTAATAAACAACACAATAACAACCCCATACACACCATCTAATAAACAACACAATAACAACCCCATACACACCATCTAATAAACAACACAACAACAACCCCCATACACACCATCTAATAAACAACACAATAACAACCCCATACACACCATCTAATAAACAACACAACAACAACCCCATACACACCATCTAATAAACAACACAATAACAACCCCCACACACCATCTTATAAACAACACAATAACAACCCCATACACACCATCTAATAAACAACACAATAACAACCCCATACACACCATCTTCTCAATCTCTCACTCCCTCACTCGCTCCCTCACACACACACACACACACACACACACACACACACACACACACACACACACACACACACACACACACACACACACAACCATTTTCACACACCATTTTCTCCCCACTTTCTCTTTCTCCCTCTTTCTCTCTCTCAGCAGGAGATACTGGTGGCCTTCTACCGCGGCGCAGTGGAGAGCATCCTCACCTACTGCATCTGCAACTGGTTCTCCTGCTGCACAACCGCAGAGAGAAATGTGCTACAGAGAGTCGTGAGAACAGCCCAGAAGATCACCGGCGCCCCCCTCCCCTCTCTGGAAGAGCTGTACAACACACGCTGCCTCAGGAAGGCCTCCAAGATCTCCAGAGACCCAACCCACCCTGGGTACGAACACTTTGCCCGGCTGCCCTCGAAAAGGCGGTACAGGACCATGGCCGCAAGGACAAACAGACTGAAGCTCAGCTTCTACCCCAGGGCCATCCAGGCCCTGAACACAGCAAAGACCTAGGTTCTGGGCCCTGGACAGTCTGGACGGATTGATGGCAGCTGCTGGATTGAAAAAATCAGGTGTAGTGCTGAGGCACAAATGTGTACATTTCAAGCCTGCAAACTGCGACACTTTAAATGAATGTGCAATAACACTATGTGCAATATGACAACCCTAGTCGTTTTATCTGTACAGTATAGTATAGTGGATAGTGTACATAGCCTTTATTTATGTAAACCAGCTCCTTTCCCTTCTTGTTTTTTTTCTTTCCTAGCACCAGGGGAGCCACCCCTCCCAAATTTCGTTGTTTGGTACCTGTACTATAGCAATGACAATAAAGACCATTCATTCATTCATCTCTCACTCTCACTCTCACTCTTGTACACGCACACGCACACACACGCACACACACAAACACACACACACACCCATACCCACCATCTTCTCTCCCCACTCCCCCGGTGGTTTGTATGGTCTGTTACAGGCTGCCTCTGGGTCTGTCAGTGAACATGTGCCACTCTGGTCAGGCTCCAGGTGGGTCTGTCGATACATGAAGAACACCAGAGCAGCCAGACAGAACCCTAGGAACACCAGCCTCCTCCCAGAACTAATGCTACCAGGCCTAGCTGGGAGTGGGGCTGGGGCTGGGGCTGGGGCTGGGGCTGGGGCTGGGGCTGGGGCTGGGGCTGGGGCTGGGGCTGGGGCTGGGGCTGGGGCTGGGGCTGAGGCTGAGGCTGAGGCTGAGGCTGGGGCTGGGGCTGGGGCTGGGGCTGGGGCTGGGGCTGGGGCTGGGGCTGGGGCTGGGGCTGAGGCTGGGGCTGGGGCTGTGGCTGGGGCTGGGGCTGGGGCTGGGGCTGGGGCTGGGGCTGGGGCTGGGGCTGGGGCTGGGGCTGGGGCTGAGGCTGGGGCTGGGGCTGGGGCTGGGGCTGGGGCTGGGGGGGCACGGGCTCTGCGTCTTGCTCTTTCTTTACAGTCATCAACAGCTTCTCTCATCACTGTGTTGACGCAGAGCTCAGGTCTTCTATTATACCTACTCTGACAGAGGGGACACTGGCACAGGTCCCTACTATCCCAGTGTGCGTTGATGCCTTACCCTTCCCTCAGCTCCTCTCCTCCTCCCTCAGGCCTTACAGAAGCTGTGACCACATGGGATGGAGACTGGCTCAGTGAACACGTGCAGACAGATGGAGCACTGGAACAGCTCTTCAGACTGGAGACTGCTGGGGGCAGACATCTCTAGGAAGCAGGACACGATGGATGCTGTTTACAAAGACATCCAAGGGTACAAACCACCCGCACACACACACACACACACACACACACACACACACACACACACACACACACACACACACACACACACACATCCAAGGGTATAAACCACCCATAGTGTGGTAACAAACACATAAGAGAGGTGTTTCTCTGTATTAGAATTGATTGATAGAGGAGATATTACATTTACATGATATTTTTGGTATTTAGCAGACACCTTTATCCATAGTGAATAAATTTGTCTAGCCCTCCTATTATGTTCAAATTAACTAACAACTTTTATGGTTGGGATCATTTCAAAAACAAATGATGTTTTGGTGTATGCGGGACTTTATGTTGATATTAAGTGATCATTAAAAAAAGAAAAATAACATTTGGAAACATTTGGAAACCGTTTATTATCAAGCATAGTAACATTTATTATGTTTGGAGTTAATTTGATCCTGTTAACCTGGGGGTTACAGAGGATTTTTGTTTTGTTTTGCTTAGCTCTTAGCCGAGAGATTGACATCATTACCGCAGGTCGTAATGCAGATTTACACCGCAGGTCGTAATGCCTAGTTCCCATTTGGTGCCTTTGAACGCCGAAGAAGAAGAACGCCTGCTTACACCTACTTTTTCAAATGACCCATATCTGATACCTGTGCTACACTGGTAACATTTGTAACGACGGCCAGCATGCGACCCGCATGCGTACATCGAAAATGAAAGTAAACAGACAGCCGGGACTTGCAATGGACACAAACAAGACAGAAATTATAATCCCTTTTATATATACAGTATATCTCAAAAGTGAGTACACCCTTTAGATTTTTGCAAATATTCTGTCATATCCTTTCAGGGGATAACACTATCCTAATGAAACTTTGATATAACTTAAAGTAGTCAGTGTGCTGCTTGAATAACAGTATAGATTTATTGTCCTGGATGGGAGTCCAAAAAGGGTGAAAGCCTGGTTGCCGTGGCACATATATGTGGCTTGGGGTTGGCATGTTCCCCCCATGTCCACTAGGGGTCTCCTTCACCCCACATGGAAAGACATGCCAAAGTGAACACCCGTCCCTGACCACGACGGTGAAGAACGCTACTTGGTCCCCGGGGCGCCGGGCGTCGGTTCAAGCCGCGCCAAAAGGGCGACCGCTGCCCCTGGCTGCCAGTGGAGGAATGGCAGCCTGGATGGGTTACAAAGGCAGAGGACAATTTCCACCTGGCGACCCGCCGAAGATAGTGCATGTGCTTGTGTTTGTGTGTGTGTTCACCTAAAAACTTGCATGTGTGTGATCAAAGTGTAAAACTGCCGTGTGTGGCCATTAAAAAGACCATAAAGGTCCGATTTCTCTCTTTTGTCTCTTCTCTCCTTTGAAAATTACTCAGTACACAGCTGTTAATGTCTAAACAGCTGGCAACAAAAGTGAGTACACCCCATAGTGAACATGTCCTAACTGTGCCCAATAATGTTGTTTTCCCGCCCTGGTGTCATGTGACTCGTTGGTGTTACAAGGATTCAGGTGTAAATGATAAGCAGGGCTGTTAAATTTGGTGTTTTGGGCACAATTCTCTCTGAATGCTGGACAACATGGCACCTCATGGCAAGGAACTCTCTGAGCGGCTGAAAAAAAGGATTATTGCGCTTCACAAAGATAAGAAGATTGCCAACACCCTGAAAATGAGTTGCAGCACAGTGGCTAAGATCATACAGCGGTTTTCCAGGACAGGTTCCACTCGGAACAGGCCTCGCCAGGGTCGACCAAAGAAGTTGAGTCCACGTGCTCAGCGTCATATCCAGAGGTTGGTTTCCAAAAATAGACGTGCGAGTGCTTCCAGCATTGCTGCAGAGGTTGCAGAAGTGGGATGTCAGCCTGTCAGTGCCCAGACCATACGCCGCACACTGCATCAAATCGGTTTGTATGGCCGTCGCCCCAGACAGAAGCCTCTTCTGAAACCGATGCATAAGAAAGCCCGCAAACAGTTTGCTGAAGAAAATGAATCCAAGAACATGAGTTACTGGAACCATGTCCTGTGGTCTGATGAGACCAAAATAAACCTGTTTGGGTCAGATGGTGTCCGGCGTGTGTGGCGGCACCCTGGTGAGGAGTACCAAGACAAATGTGTTTTGCCTACAGTCAAGCATGGTGGTGGCAGCATCATGGTCTGGGGCTGCATGAGTGCTGCCGGCACTGGGGAGCTGCATTTCATTGAGGGGCACATGAATTCCAATATATACTGTGACATCCTGCAGCAGAGCATGATCCCCTCTCTTCGGAAACTGGGCCGTAGGGCAGTTTTCCAACATGATAATGACCCTAAACACACCTCCAAGATGACAACGGCCTTGCTGAAGAAGCTGAAGGTTAAGGTGATGGACTGGCCAAGTATGTCTCCAGACCTAAACCCAATTGAGCACATGTGGGGCATCCTCAAGAGGAAGGTGGAGGAGTGCAAGGTGTCCAACATCCGTGGGCTCCGTGATGTCGTCATGGAGGAGTGGAAGAAGATTCCAGAAGCAACCTGTAAAGCTCTGGTGAATTCCATGCCCAGGAGGGTTAAAGCAGTGCTAGATAACAATGGTGGTCACACAAAATATTGACACTTTGGGCACAATTTAGACATGTTCACTATGGGGTGTACTCACTTTTGTTGCCAGCTGTTTAGACATTAACAGCTGTGTACTGAGTAATTTCCAATGGACAATAAATATATACTGTTATTCAAGCAGCACACTGACTACTTTAAGTTATATCAAAGTTTCATTAATATAGTGTTATCCCCTGAAAGGATATGACAGAATATTTGCAAAAATCTAAAGGGTGTACTCACTTTTGAGATATACCAGTACTGTATTATAATAGTGAAAATACCATCGCTCATCAGAATTTGCGGAGGTGCTGGAACTGAAGAGTATCAATAGAGTGCAAAATAACAGCACCCCAGTGGTGTAGTCTACGTGATACGCAGGACTACGCCGTATACCCACTAGGAAAGGCCAAGGATTTGCGTATACCCACTAGAAAATGCGCGAGGATACGTAACGGCGTTTTGTGACAGAACTTTCACTTTCATTCATAAAATTCACCCCGTAGACCTGTGTTACGAAGCACTTACTTCGAACTTTCTGACATGTTTGTTATCACATAACCAGTCGTCCAGAATGCTAGTCTCAGTATTTCCCCTACAGAGCCTTGGGGTGGGCGGGCCGCGAATTTGCGAAACCTAGGATGGTAGGGGGAGGCAGGGCAATACCGCTACCTGATTGGTTGGCGAAGCACTCCCTCATTTCGCCAGCCAGCTGGACTGAAAAAATCAGGTGTAGTGCTGAGGCACAAATATGTACATTTCAAGCCTGCAAACTGCGACACTTTAAATAAATGTGCAATAACACTATTGTGCAATATGACAACCCTAGTCGTCTATCTGTACAGTATAGTATAGTGGATAGTGTACATAGCCTTTATTTATGTAAACCAGCTCCTTCCCTTCTTGTGATTTTTTTAAAAGTGTTTTTTCCCCCTTTCCTAACACCAGGGGAGCCACCCCTCCTAAATTTCGTTGTTTGGTACCTGTACTGTAGCAATGACAATAAAGACGATTCATTCATTCATTCATTAATTAATTCATTCATTCATTCATTCAAGTGTCTGATTATAGTTTCATGGTGTGAATAATAGTGTCAAAGAACTAGCAAGCTAGCTAGCTAGCTCAGAGGTGATTAGATGAGCTAGTCTGCTGCACACATGCCAGCTAAAGAGCTAACTGGAGGCACTTTATTATTTTACTTAAAGTAGATATACAATCTTTCTTATTCTGCTAGAATTGGGCTTTATGGTAATACCATAATGGCATATTTACAGTACATGGACAGTGGATTGAAGCATTGGAACAAACCCTCACTCATTGGAAATGTCTGTTTTTTGTAGTTGGACATACGATTTTCTTACAGGTGAGAGAGTAATTAAAGACAGTATCTGACTCTATTGCCCACAGCAACCCAATATTCAATTAGAATGATGTTATGATTTTATATGAATTCAATGTATACCTCTTATTAAATTATAAATACTCTGGTTGTTATATTTGCCTTTTGGGTGACAGCAAAAGAGGGAGAGAGGAGGATAGAGAGGGAGAGAAGGAGAGAGAGCAGGATGGTGTCGGCACACCAGAGAGAGAGAGAGCAAGAACCAGGTGAGAAAGTGGACATGTAGTCAAGACCACGTAAGTAGCCTTGAGAACCGATGGTTCTCGAGCCTAACGGCCCTTAGGGGGCAGGAGCCTATCTCCTGTTTCTGTAGCGTGAGGCAGCTTGATGTACAAGTACAGTCCATGCCACCCCCCCCCCCAAGGCAGCAAACACTGGTGTAGATAACATAAGTGAGTGTGGTGGTGCGTATGGGGTGTCGCTACGGGACAGGTGTCGCTCTGACTGGGAGGGCAAAATCACAGTATACCCACTAGAAAAAACTAGACTACACCACTGCAGCACCCGCACACTCAAACACTGTGCAAGAAAACGTTGTTTATTGTGAGCTTTCTGTCATAAGCTGTCATTTCTGTCCTTCTTCAGGCATATATTATAATATAAAGCCATTGGACGAATCACGTTTAAACTGACTCCATTGTTGATGCAGTCTGGAACATAGATATTATATAGACAAGAGAAGATAGTTTCATATTGTTATGTATTCGTTGCGCAGAAATTGACTGGGACAGGGTTTTCGCCCTTCTGTCGGGCGAGACGCTTATATGAAACAGCTGCGTACGTACGTAAAGCAACAACATTTACGCACATCAACATTCGGATTCATAAAACGTTGCGCAACCAAGTGGAATTTGCGGACGGCAAGTTCCACGCCTGCTTACCTTTATAAATCCCAATCAACTCTAAATTTTGCACGTGTGAACGAGCGTCTCGTCCCACCCTTTTAACACCCATAATTGCCAATAAAAGGTCAGTGAAACACCCCGAATTAGTCATCCATACTGATTGCATCATGGCAGAAGAAAGAAAACGAAGCAAGAAAAGCAATTTCACAGATAGTGAGATTGAAGCCCTTGTTGGGGAGGTGCAAGCCCGAAAGGTTATTTTGTTTGCGTCTTACAGTTCGTCCGTAACCAAGGCGAAAAAGGCCTCAGAGTGGCAGTGTGTGAGAGACGCTGTCAGTTCAGCTGGCATAGTCAGGTGGACCATGGCAGAGGTGAAAAAAAAGTGGTCTGACATTAAAGTTGAGGCCAAAAAAAGAATATCAGTCCATCGCCAAGTATTGCTGCCACGGGCGGGGGAAAGGGGACACCGGAGCTAAGCCCCCTCTTTGCAGATCCTCTCCAAATCCTTAAGGTTTCGAGGCTGGCGCTTGGCAACTTAAAGCTTCAGCTCCCTCCACAGATTTTCTATATGAATGAATGAATGAATGAATGAATGAATGAATGGACTTTATTGTCATTGCTACAGTACAGGTACCAAACAACGAAATTTAGGAGGGGTGGCTCCCCTGGTGTTAGGAAAGGGAAAAAAAATCACTTAAAAAAAAAAAAAAAATCACAAGAAGGAAAGGAGCTGGTTTACATAAATAAAGGCTATGTACACTATCCACTGTACTATACTGTACAGATAGATGACTAGGGTTGTCATATTGCACAATAGTATTGTTTCACGTTATTTAAAGTGACACAGTTTGCAGGCTTGAAATGTACATTGTGCCTCAGCACTACACCTGATTTTTTCAGTCCAGTAGCTGCCATACAATCCGTCCAGACTGTCCAGGGCCCAGAGCTTAGGTCTTTGCTGTGTTCAGGGCCTGGACGGCCCTGTGGTAGAAGCTGGATTATGGTCCGGAGACTGGCTAGACCACTCCATGACCTTAATGTGCTTCTTCTTCAGCCACTCCTTTGTTGCAGTGGCCGTATGTTTTGGGTCATTGTCATTCTGGAAGAACCATCTACGACCCATTTTCAGAGTCCTGTCTTTCAATACACTTGTATTGTTTAAATCAGTCATGAGTAGTAAACCTCTTGTTTTTATATTGGTTAATTGGTTTATAGTGTATATATAGTATATACTGTGCATGATCATAACACTAGAGCAGGGGTTTTCAAAGTCCAAGACAGTGAGCCTCCCCTAAGAGAATTGTGACATACACACGCCCCCCCCCCCCCCAGTTAAAAAAAAAAGAAAAAGAAAAAAAAGCAAGACAGAAAATATTTCTGTTTATTTGACATGTCAAACTTAGGGCTGGCCCAAACTATTTGGAAATTAGTTCTAAACACAACTAAAGACAAGTTAACATACATCATACATGTATGACATGACCTCCTAGCTCCAGATACAACCCTTTGATGAACAGAACTGGGCATTGGAGGAAATAACATCTTGTTTATCTTGTGCTAATAACACTATTCAAAATAGTTCATAGAGCACACTACAGGAAATCTAGACTCGCCAACATTTTATATTCCTGTAATGTTTTGTGATTACTAAAAAAAACAATACAATTTGTTAAAAAAATAAATTTTAAAAATGACTACCATCACAGGATCAAAAGCCACAGATCAAAAGCCACAGTCTGTGTTCATGTGCATTAGGAGAAGCAAGCTCCAGTCCAGCCATGGCAGAGATTTCACCCTTGATGCTAGGTGGTTTTCTTTGACATTCTCAGGTTGTGGGACAAAATAGTTCACACCATGTAGGAAAAAGTAAGTGTGGACAACCAAACATTGTCAATATGTTGAAAACATTTACAATAACAGAAATAATTGAGAATAAGGGAATTGAATCATAAAACATGAGGGGCAAAGAGAAGGGGGCAGATAAGACAGAAACCCTGTAAAGGAGTATTTGCAGATATGCAACCATTTGTATAGCCTACTCAGATTGTGTCCAAGCTGAAGCTAATATTCACAGGATTAAAAGTTGCAGTAATTTTATGACGCACTGCATTGTGGGTATACAATTGTATAAAACATAGTTTCTCTCTTGTGTGTATTGACTGATGTTTTGTTTGGTTGCTTGTAAGACTAAAGCTCATCCAACACTGGGAGCTGTGTGTATTCTCTGATGCCTCATTAGGGTTCATGCTCATTTGAAGTTCTTCCTGTGTGTATTGACTTCAGGGATTAAAGCAAAAACTAAATCTCCTGACGGAAAAAAAAAATCAGGCCAAATCGGGGCCGGTGCGGTGGCTTTCCGTGCGCAAAGCGCGCGTGCGTTTTTCCGTTCTACGTTCTAATGCTTTGACTTTTCTTTCGAAAAATGTAAATACATTTCCGCGTTGTAGAAAATCAATGACACATCGCTAGTCAACTAACACAGCTTGTTTTGTGAGCCTGCTAAACAATGTAGTGTTCTAGTTAACTAGGTAGCAGTCCAATCCATTTTGTTGCAGTGTTTTGGACTTGAATAGCGAGTAGTTTCGCCCTTTTCCATATTTTTGAATAATACATGTGTGGACTGACGATGTAGCGCAGCCTAACTTATTCTAATAATTATTTAACATACTTTTATTGTGATAATTATTCCCCCCTCCTCCCAGACAAGGTCACATTATTATTGGATTGGTTGTTTGCGTGTCGGGTGAAGTTAGCTAAACATTTAACCTGCTAGCTAGCAAGAGAAACATCTGTGAGAGAAAATTATTATATGTAATAAGCTACATTTAAGAACCAAACATCATCTTGGGTTGAATGTCTGCAGCGGGCTGTAGAAGATGATTTTTTCTGTTGTCACACAATAGAACCAGTTTCTCTACTTGAAGCTTGACATGGGCTAAGACAATAGACACATTTACATGATTACAAAGACCTGATTGCCCTACCATCTAGAGCAGTTTTGGACCTTTGTGTTGCCCCAGACCCAGTACTCTAAGACCAGACTGAACCAGTTGTGGCCATTGTGTTCCATTTTCACCTTTGTCTCCCTGGGAGAAAGTGGGGGCCGGTTCCCCCCTAGCCTTCATCAGAATCATCTTCATCAATGTACAAGTCCACACCCATTGCTCATGATTGGTCTAAACCTCACCTGAGGGCGGACCCCTTACCTGAAGGTACCTGTTTGTATAAATACTGAGATGAAATGAATGATCTTTACTTTTACGAGGAACTTTCACTGTTAAGACCTGTCTGACGTGCTTGTAAACTTCCTCCTTCTGCAGAAGAATATTAAATATCTTTTCTTATACATCTTGAAACGAAACAGGCTGCCATTATTGAATAATTTACTCTAACAAGTTGGCGACGAGGATGGGATAAATGTTTTTAAATTAGAAAAACAGAAACTCAAAAACCGCTAGGGTCCCTTTTCACAACAAGAAAATTCAAAACTCAACAATTTTCCTAGAAGTGTCGGAAAACAAAAACATTCTTAAACCATCAAGATATACAAAAAACTGGAGCTGTACATGGAGAAACAACGATTATAGATTGTTTCCTAAAATTGCTGTTGTGGTGTCGGGCAGAATTTGTAGGAATGGTTGCCCCCACAATTATAACATGCAAAACCCCTTATCACCCCACTGTTTTTACAGACAAATCAGATAAAACAGGGACCTTCTTCATCACACCTGTCCGAATGACTGATGAATGAGCCCCTGTGTCTGCAAGGAAAATTAGATTTTCACCGTTCACACAGAGAGTTACAAGGGGATTTTCACTTGGAAAAGAATGCAAAATAACACATTGTTCCAACGTCTCTTGGTTGACAATATCTTGATTGTCATCTAGCTGGGTAGTTTCTGTTTGTTCCCCCTTAGTACTCTCTTGTGTCTCTTCTTCCTCCCTGCTTAGTCATAATGGATGTGTATTGCCCTGTGGTCTATTCATGGTTATGTCTGTAGGAGGCGCTGAACCCCAATCGTTCCTGGTCTGATGTTGTCCTCTCTGATTGTCTCTGTGTCTGTATGAGTTGTGTCGATGAGTCGTATGTTTCTGTTTCCCATGGTTGGGAAACCTTTGTGACGTCGGACAGAATTTATAGGAATGGTCGGCCTTACCACAATTATAACATGCAAAATCCTTAACAACCGTGGGACAGGATCTATAGGAATGGTCGCCCGGCTGCTTACCTGTTCATTTCATACACTTTACAAGTTTTCTTCACTTGTTTAAGTTCATCCTGCATCTTTTTTTTTTTTTAAAGAGAACCAAAAAATAAAAAAATAAAGAATAAAGAATAGAGAGAAAATACAGAAAAAGAAGAGAGAAATTATAGGGATAGAGATAGAAAAGTAAGAGATAAAAGGAGGGGGGTGGGAGGGGTGGGACCGGGGAGGGGGGTTTCTTCCTACTCATTCATTCGGTCCATTTACTCCAGTTCATAGTGAATTGCTCTTCACGGTTTCCCACTTTATAAGTAATTCTTTCCATTTCTTTTATCTCTTCAACAGTTTTTTTCAAATTATTAACAGATGGTGGGTTTAAGTCCAACCATTTACGTGTAATTTGCTTTAAAGCCGCGATACGTAATATGGTGTACAAATATTTATCTCCCTCTCTGTATATATCTAATGGAATAAGACCGAGTATAATATTGACTGGATCTATAGGATTTTGTAAGGTAAATGTATTTTTTTTTTATTACTTGAACTGCCTCCCAAAACCTTTTCAATTTAGGGCATGTATAAAAAATGTGTGTGTGATTGGCTTCTCGTTCCGTACATTTCCTCCAGCATTCTGCATTGCCTGTTGGCCTATATTTTGACAACATTTTCGGTGTTAGGAAGATCTTCATATTTATTTTCCAAGCAAATTCTTTCCAGAATTTTGATTGTGTTGTCTTAAATATTATTTTGCATGCTTCTTTCCAATCTTCATCCGTAATTGTTATTGCTAATTCGTTTTCCCATTTTTCTTTAGTGTTATCTTCTTGTATCTTGATTTCTTGCATGATTTTGTAAAGTTTTGAGATTTTTGTCTTTTCACTGTTTCTATTTTTGCTCAGATATTCCATCAGTATATGTGATCTTTGTTCCTGTCTCCTCTGCTGTGTTATAAGGTAGCTTCTAATTTGTAAGTACTTAAAGAAATGGCTATTACTTATATTAAATTTATTAACTAAGGTTTCAAATGAGTCTATCATGTCATTTGTAACCATCTGTGAGTACACCTGTAGTCCCTTCCTAGCCCATTCTTCTAATATTTTGTCTGTTTTATTAGGTAAAAAGTCTGGATCACTGGCTATCTCTCTCAAATAAATACATTTGTCATCACATTTATACATTTTACGAATAGTTTTCCAATTTATGAGGGTATTTTCTATGCATCTGTTAATTCCACTATATTTTGGAATATCCTTTAGACTCAGAAAAGGTAGTGTTCCTATTGATATTGATATTACTTTTTTTCTATGTCTTTCCATTTGGTTTGAACCGAGTTATTCATCCATTTCATTATTGTATCTATTTGAGTTGCATGGAAATGGATACATTGAGGTGCGTGAGACAAGATGGCCGCAGCGTGATATCCTCTCTCGCAAGCCCCGAAAAATAATTATTAAAACTCGGAAATAGTAGACCAAACAAGAATGTGAAATAATAGCCTAACAAGGAATGAATCTACGCTCTGGAGAAACAACAAAACCTGACAATCTACTGCTTAAAAAGAATAAACACAGAGCGAACGCCGAATCCACCATGAACAAAGAGGAGATGCAGAAATTATTTACCGATCTGAAAGAATCATTGTCTAAAGAGATCCAGGAGTTCAGAGACGACTCCAAAACCTTTCAACAACGCACGGAAAAAGACATTAAAACAATTATGGACCAAACAGCAGATCTGCGTGAGGACGTGGAGAAAACAGGAAAACGTGTGGATTGTTTGGAGACACGGGTGAGCTACCTGGACGATGCTGAGGCAGCAGCCCAGAAGCAGCTGAAGCAGACAAAGGATCGAATTGATGAGCTTTCAGATCAGGTGGATTATTTAGAAAATAAATCCAGACAGAACAATATGTGTATATATAATGTCAAGGAAACAAACGGAGCTAGCAATGATAGAGTTTCTAAAAAAGCTAATTGCAGAGACTCTGGAGGTGCCAGGTGATATCAATTTAATCAGAGCGCACCGTATGGGCAACCAACAAACACACTCCACTCGACCGATTATTGCAGCCTTCTTAAACTTTGACACAAAGAAAAGGGTGCTTAAAGCAGCCTGGGATAAGAAGCAAGTGCTGCTTGACGGCGAGCGCATTTTTTTTTATCAGGACTACACATATAAAACAAGAAAACAGAGAGCCCTCTACAAACCGATCCGGGAGTACCTGAGAAATCAAAGGAGCATCAAGACGCACATCCTTGCGCCAGCAAAACTGAAAGTTTTCAACCTGGATGGAACATTTACAACCTACTCAAACCCAACAGAGGCAGCCACAGACCTGGAGAAGAGAGGATTGTTCAAAGCAGGAGTATATGGAAAGGACAAACACTCAGCTACAGGCCTGGAGAAGCCATGACAAGAAGATTGGATCATAAACAGACATTAAACCAAGGCACCAAGACTTTCAAACACTAACATTCTAGTTGCTGTGAACACTATAGGCTATTGCTTCGTATTAATTAGGTATTTAATTTAAATTTAAGGTATATTTATTTTTCTCGTTACTTTCCTTTTTCTTTAAACCGTTTATTTAATTTAAATTACTTTGCCTTTTTGTTTTGCTTTTTGTTTTCCCCGAACGTACGTGTGTATGTATATGTGTGTGTGTGTGTGTGTGTGTGCGCGCGCGCGCGTGGGTGCATGTGTGGGGGGGGTAACTGTGCGCCTGGGGATATGTATGAATGAGGGTGGGATGGGAGGAAGTGGGTGGGCAGCTGGTGTGGGAGGGATGGGGTGTAAAAGTTGTCTTCGTCCTATTGTGATGATAAATGTTATTATGATTACCATTACATTATTATTGTGTGTGTGTGTGTGTGAGTGCGTGTGCATGTGCGTGTGCACGTGCGTGTGCATGTTGAGTTGGGGTGCGCGTGCGTGGGGGTATCTGTATGTTTGAGGGTATTTTGGTGTCTGGGGCGTGTATGATTCTGTGTGTGAGGGTGGGATGGGGAGGAAGGCGAGGTGGTTACCTTATTGGGAGGGATGGAGGTGTAAAAGCTGTCTTTGTGCTATTGTGGTGATAAATGCTATTATGATTATTATTTAAAAAAAAATCTTTTGTAAAAACTGAAAGTTTATTCTAAAACTTGATGCAGCAGGATTACAGGAGTAGAGATGAGGCTTGTAATATATAACACCCCCCCCTCTCTATTATTTTGACTGTGCCCATACTTTTTTGCTAAATTAAACATTAAATTACTAATTATAGATTGGAGCTGTTTTGAATACGGTATTAATTTATTTCGTTTATTATCATTATTATTATAATTACCAATACTGTTTTATCTTTTATTTACTTCTTCAATGTTATAAAAACGGAAAGTTTACTTTAAAGCTTGGTGCAGCAGGATTAGAGATGAGGCCTGAAACATATAGGTAGCCCTCCACCCCCCCCCCCCCCCCAAATAAGTAGGGGAATAGAGAGACTATGTTACGTTGATGCCAATGGAAAGTTTGCTGAGTAACTATATTTTGGCGGCCGACACAGACCGCCCCAAGGACCACTTTGGCTCCTCCAATAAAGGTCACTGATAATTACTACCTGATTTAAGGTGGTACAATTGAACCTGTCAATGTTTTCTTTCTTTTGTCTTTTTCTTCTCTTTTTCTTCTTTTTACTTTTCTTTTCTTCTTGTTCCTGTTCCTGTTCCTCTTCCCCTCTTTCTCCTTTCCCTACTGTCCTTCCTCCTACTGTTTTCCTAGTCCCGATAATATGCCTACTCCATGAAATACTCGTAATGTTAGTTTAAAATGAAGCCCTTAAACGGAGATATGAAAAGTTGAAAATAATATCATTAAATGTTAATGGCTTGAATAACATAATTAAGAGGAACAAGATTATCCTCCAGCTGAGGAGAGCTGGAGGAGATGTCCTCTTTTTACAAGAAACCCATTTAAAGAAAAAAGAACATGACAAATTGAGTAGGGGACAAATTTACTCCAGTTCATATGGAACACAGAAGAGGGGTGTTGCTATAATTATACAACCACACATACCATTTAAAGAAGAACAACATATATACGACAAAGAGGGCAGGTTTGTTTTAGTAATTGGTAAAATAGAGTCAATTACTGTCTCATTCTTAAATGTATACTATCCACCGGAATTAGGCCCAGAATTCATGTCAGAAATAATCGAAATGTTAATGACAAAATGTAAAGGAATCACCCTAATGGGAGGAGATATGAATCTTACAATAAATTCTAGGCTAGATTCCTCAAATAATAAACCACACAGAGCTGATAAAACATCATCAATTTTAAGAAGTGCAATGTCAGAATTTGGATTAGTAGACATATGGAGGATGCTAAATCCAACTAAAAAAACATATACATATTATTCTGGACGATTTTCAACTTCCAATAGACTGGATTATTTCTTCATGTTTAAAAAAGACGTAGAGAGGCTGGAAACATGCACAATAGGCACAAGGGACTTATCAGATCATGCTACGCTATCTATAACTATACATTTGGATATAAAGCAAGGAGAAAAAATATGGAGATTAAACAATTCACTTCTTCAAGATAAGATCTTCGTTGAAAAAATCAATAAAGCCATAAAATAATATGTAGAGATAAATGACAATGGAGATACTAATCCAACTATTATATGGGAGGGCCTTAAAGCGGTACTACGAGGACAGATAATAGCATATTGTGCATTTAAGAAAAGACAAACACAACAAAAACAGAAAATGCTTGAACAACAAATACAACACTTGGAAGACAAATGTAAAAATACAAATGAAATAATAGTAAAAAATGAATTAAAAAAGAAGTATAAGGAGTTGGATAAAATTCGTACAGAGGAAGTGGAGAAATTAATGACATACACCAAACAGAAATATTACGATGGAGGACCTAAGTCTTTAAAACTCCTAGCATATCGACTTAAGACACAGACTAAAAAATCACACATTTCGAAATTGAAGACTGTAGAAGGCTCTGGAACAATAACGGAAAAGGATAAAATAGCTGAAGAATTTGTAAAATATTATGAGAACCTCTATAATATTTCATTGACCTGGGACTAATGAAAGATTTCTTACATAAGTTAAACTTAAAACAGGTAACAAGATCAAAAAATGAACAGCTCATTAAGGACATCACAGTAAATGAAATACAACAAATAAATAACCTTAAAATGGGGGAAACACCAGGTGATGATGGATATACTAATACATTTTATAAAACTTTAAAAAAACAATTGATACCACTACTTTTACAAGCATATAAGTATGTATTACAAACGGGAAATTGGGCAACTACTTGGAATTCATCTATAATAACGGTTATACATAAATAAGGTAAGGACGCTACTGAATGTTCGTCTTACAGGCCAATATCGCTACTGAATACGGACCATAAAATAGTAACAGCTATTATTGCCAATAGGTTAAAGGACATCGTGCCAGATATAATAGACAGCGACCAATGTGGTTTTATACCAGGTAGGCTGCTGTCAGATAATATAAGGAGGACGTTAAATATAATGGACTACGCACAAAATAATGGTGCAAACCTTCTACTCTTGACACTGGATGCAGAAAAAGCATTTGACAGAGTGCTATGGCCATTCATGTTTGAAATTGTAAGAAGCTTTGGATTTCATGAGAATTTTAATAAATGGCTTCAAGGAATGTATAAAAATCCAGTGTCAAGAGTAAAAGTAAATGGCACAATATCCAGAAGATTTCCAATCTATAAAGGTACAAGACAAGGAGACCCACTCTCAGCAGTTATATTTGCTATATGCATGGAAGGACTAGCAGAAAGTATAAGGAAAAATAATACCATCAAGGGCATAACGATAAAAGAGGAACAGCATAAACTGGCATTATATGCAGATGACGTGGTTGTTTATTTAACATCACCAGCCCAATCCTTACCAAGCCTAATGGAAGCAATTACAGAATATAGTAAACACTCTGGTTATAAACTAAATGAAAGTAAGTGTGAAGTATTAACAATTGGAGAACAGATAGATTCGGAAATTAAGGAAAAATATAAGTTGAAATGGGATGCAAAGAAAATCAAATATTTAGGAATCTACCTCACCGGAGATATAACAACATTATACACCGCCAACTATCAAGCCCTTGAAAATAAAATACGAGAAGATCTTAATAGATGAGAGATAACACCTGAATCCTTAATGAGTAGAGTAGAAAGCGTCAAAATGATGATCCTCCCACAGTTTCTGTTTTTATTTCAAACATTACCAGTTCCCATTCCACATGGTAGCTTCAAAAAATGGAATACAATGCTCTCAAATTTCATTTGGAACTACAAAAGTAAACGGAAAAAACATAGTATACTAACTCAAACCAGAGAAAAAGGAGGGTTTAATTTCCCTGATCTAAAGTTCTAAAGAGGAAAGTTGACGGTGAAAACAGGGCATTTAAACAGGAATGGACAGCGAACTATGCGTTCATCCTACCTGGTTTCATCAATGCAAAGCCGTTGTGAGACTCACATTTTCCGTGCTCACAATGAATGTTCCCTTCCACCTATACATGCGAGTCGTCCTTTTCATCAATGAATGCGATAAAGACGCGCTAGAGGAATCGATTGGTGCATAAAAACCTTGAGAACTGCCGGATTAAAGTGACGTCCATAATAATAATAATAAAAAAAAAAAATACATTAGACTTATAGCGCTTTTCTAGACACTCAAAGACGTCCATATCACCAGATAGCTAACAAATAGTGACCGATGGGAGATGCCAGTTTTCTCATTAAGTGAGATTTAATAGCCTAATATTATTTTTTCTATTTTTAATGAATGGCTCATTGTAATTATTATCCCTAGTAAGGTAGCGTGTTTGCTCTGTCGTTTCAGGAGCATATAGGCAGCCTATGCACCACCACCCCTCGCCCTCCATGATCAAGCGGATTCAGCTTCTTCTTTTTTTTTGCGCCGATTTTGTTGTCAATGTTTTTCATCAAATTAAACTGCATTTGCTTTGTTACTGTTCACATGTGTGGTGCAGTCACATTCACATAGCCTATAAGTAAACATTAAGTTTGAATGATTTACTGAGCTGGCGTTACTTTTTTCAAACCACACACCGCATGTCGGCTATTTCAGCACCATGTCCACCTACTTATCACTATGAGGGGTTCAGCGTCAGTGCACCCCGCTCTGTTACTGTCGCATAGTTGTAGCCAATAAAGGCCTATATGTAGGCTATATAGGCTATTATATATCATTTATATACCTAATACCGACATCAAAATAGATTGTATGCCTCTACAAATCATATTACACCAGGTAAAATCCGTCACAACTTGGAATAAATCCGTCGCAACTTGGAATAAATTGACGGAAATCCGTCGTAGCGACGGAGAACTTTAATCCATGTGACTTTGGGACCTGTAAAATAAAACCGGTGAAACCTTTCCAACACTGAGAGCAGTGGTATGGTTCCCTTCCTGTGCGTATTATCTGATGTCTCTTACGGGATAATGCATGACTGAAGCTCTCCCCACACTGGGAGCACAGGTATGATTTCTCTCCTGTGTGTATTGTCTGATGTGTCCTTAGGTGTTGTTCCTGATTGAAACTCTTCCCACACTGGGAGCACTGATATGGCTTCTCTCATGTGTGTATTCTCTGATGCGACTTCAGGCCTCCTGCTTGATTGAAACTCTTCTCACACTGGGAGCACTGGTATGGTTTCTCTTCAATGTATGCTCTTTTAACCCCCTATGTTATGCCCTTAAGCTAAATGCTTGTCCTGTCTACTTTTTTGTGCCTAGGTCTACCTATATTTTATCTTTTAAATGTACTTTTTTCCTCCAGGGAGACGTATACAACATCATGGCATAGGGACTGCGGATGAAAACTAGCTTTCGGGCTAACTCTGGCGTATTTACCATTTATTTTTGTTTATTAATATGCACTGTCCCTTGAATAAATAAATGAATCTGTGTGTATTCTCTGATGCGCCTTCAGGATTCCAGTTTTACTGAAACTTTTACCACACTGGGAGCACTGGTATGGTTTCTCTCCTGTGTGTATTCTCTGATGCACCTGCAGGTTTCCTGCTTGATTGAAACTCTCCCCACACTGGGAGCACTGGTATGGTTTCTCTCCTGTGTGTACTCTTTGATGTATAATTAGGTAGTCTTCCTGCCTGAAACTCTTCCCACACCGGGCACAGGGGTATGGTTTCTCTCCGGTGTGTATTCTCTGATGTTTAGTTAGGTGTCCTGCTTGACTGAAGCTCTTCCCACACTGGGAGCAGTGATATGGTTTCTCTCCTGTGTGTGTTCTCTGATGTGTCTTTAGGGTGGTTGTACTGCTACAACTCTTCCCACACTCCGAGCAACGGTATAGTAGCTCTCCGGTGTGTATTATCTGATGTCTCATATGGGACGATGCCTGACTGAAGCTCTTCCCACACTGGGAGCACTGGTATGGTTTCTCTCCTGTGTGTATTCTCTGGTGTGACTTTAGCTGTTGTGCCCGAGTGAAACACTTCCCACACTGGGAGCACTGGTATGGTTTCTCTCCAGTGTGTATTCTCTGATGTGTCTTCAGGGTTCCTGCATGCTTGAAACTCTTGCCACACTGGGAGCAGTGGTGTGTTTTCTCTCCTGAGTGTCTGTGTTGTTTATGGTTTCCTGATGTGGTGGAGCTGGGCTCGCTGTCTGAACCTGGGTTGGAGCTCTGCTGGTCTGTAAGAATAGGAAAGATATACAGGGTTACAAACACATTTTCGTTTTGCAAAACAGTGAGTAACATTGCCAAAAATAATAATAATATTTCAAACAGATGAGTTAGGAGGAATAGGGGTTTTGAATACTGCATATATAGCGCTGCACGGCACTTTTTGAATGGGAAAATTATAAATTGGATAATAATGTTTTACATTGGTAATATTCATTCCGCATCTCTATATTCTTCTGCAGTAAAAAACAACAACAACACACAAATCAGTCAGTTAAGAGCTGAACAGACCAGAACTGTCTATTCTTGAAGATGGCTAAAGATGGGGTTGACCTGACGGCATGTGATAGTTTGTTCCAATGTTTTGATGCATAGTAAGTGAATGCTGCCTCTCCACTTTAAGTGCTCACTCTAGGAACAGTTAAAAGGTCAGCCTCAGATGATCTTGGGGATCTAGCAGGTTCATAAGGCACAAGCATGTCAAGGATGTATTTTAAACCATTCAAGGCAAGGCAAGGCAAGGCAAGTTTATTTGTATAGCACATTTCATACAACAGGGGCAATTCAAAGTGCTTTACATACATTATTTAAAATTACAGCAAGAGGAGCATAAGAAAATAAAAATTACAATGAATAAAAGCAAATATAAGAAGTAAATAGATAAAACATTTAAAAAGACAATATTTAATGGAAAAAAGACATTGATAGAAGTGTTTGTGTTTAATCATAACTGGTGTAAAACATGAAGGTTTTTTAGCTTAGATTTAAATATTTTAAGGGTTTGGGCCTGTTTGATTCACTGATTTTAAAATCTATTCTGTGAGAGAGAGGGAGCCAGTATAATGATCTAAGAATGGGAGAAATGTGGTCAAACTTTCTAGTTTTAGTCAAGACTTGCAGCAGCATTTTGAATAAGTTGTCATTATCTAAGTAAAGGCCATTGGAGTAGTCTAACCTGCTAGATGCCAGAGAGACGCTGGCGTTGCTTGTTCACCGCTTCTCCGCCCGAAATCTAGGTGTAATTGCAGTATACAGAGTAGATTGTCCTACAAAGACACTTAGATTCAGTAATCTAAACATTTATGATACCCCTATACTTTCTTTTATCTCTTTTTTTTGTTTCTTTTTAATTCACTACTCGATCTTTTCAGTTTGTAAAGCGTCTTTGAGTGTCTAGAAAAGCGCTATATAATTCTAATGTATTATTATTATTATTATTATTATTATAGATATAAAAGCATGGATATTTTGAAGTTGAAGTTCTTTATTTATCCCCAAGGGGAAATTACTTTCTCACAGCAGGGAGAAAAGGTAGGAACAATAAACAATCATGTTTACTTTCGATCTATTTCTAGCTTGTTTAGAAATAGCTGCAATGCCTCCTCCTTTCTTGTTTTGTCTAATTGACTGCTGATAATTATAGTTTGGGGGGCAGGTTTCTATTATGGTCCCTAAACCTTCGGTATTGGTTAACCATTATTATTGGTTTAATTGAAGCTAGAGATTCTAAGGTTTCTGCGCGTCTGTGGTAAAAACTCCCGCTACTGACACACTGATGGGTTGGCTAGCTGGATGGTTATGGTTAGCAAGCTGGTGACTCGTGACTCGACTCAGACTTGAACACTGGGGACTCGGACTTGACTCGGACTCGAGATTTAGGGACTCGACTACAACACTGGTAACTTGCGAGTGAATGAGCAATGATAACTACCTCGGTGTACAGCACACCGACAGCACACCTAATCAATGACAAATGGCAACTGCAGTCATTCACTTCAGGTGTGATGAAAACAGAGGAAAGACATTTTGCCAAAGCATGAGTTAGGCCGTGTTCACACTTGACTTCTTTTTTAGGAAAAAAGCACGGCCTTCAGCGCCTTTTTACATACAACCCTATGGGAAAAGGAAAAAAGCGGCCGCCTTTTAAAAAGCGTGAGAAAAGCGCAGCTGCCGCCACCTTTTTCAGTTGAATTTATTTAACTTTTCAAAAAGGCGCGGTGTGATGTCAAGCGCCTTTCTGACAGCTGACCAATCAGGACGAGGAGAGTAGGTACGCGTGTACCTTCCCTAGTAACCAACTTCCCAACAACCGGTGCTCCAAGACGTCAGACCCATCAAGATGGACTGAATATAAAAGCAGGGGAAAACAGTCAAAAGAAAAGGTAAAGATTTACAGACTACTATAGACTTTATCAATAGACTTCTTATAGACTTTATTGATAGACTTCTTATAGATTTTATTGACAGACTACTATAGAGTTTATCAATAGACTTCTTATAGACTTTATTGATAGACTTCTTATAGATTTTATTGACAGACTACTATAGACTTTATCAATAGACTTCTTATATACTTTATTGATAGACTTCTTATAGATTTTATTGACAGACTACTATAGACTTTATCAATAGACTTCTTATAGACTTTATTGATAGACTTCTTATAGATGTTATTGTCAGACTACAGTGGGCAGGTGCAGATAAGCTAGTTGAAGGCTATATTGAAGAAGTGCGTTTTTAGCTTTCTTTTAAAAATATTTAGTGAGCTGGCTTCCCTGATCTCTAAAGGTAATGTGTTCCAAAGTTTTGGGGCATAGTTGGCAAAGGCTGCGCTCCCGATCTTCTTCTGACTGTTGCTGGGAACCTCTAATAAACCTGCGATAGATGATCTTAGTGTTCTTGAGGGTGCATAATTGGCAAGGGAATTAGCAATGTACTTTGGGCCTCGCCCATTAAGGGCTTTGTATATAAGGAGGAGGACCTTAAAATCAACCCTACATGTTACTGGCAGCCAGTGCAGAGTAGCTAGGACCGGAGTAAAGTGTTCTCTCCTCTTGGTTCTAGTTAGAAGTCGAGCTGCAGAGTTTTGAATGAGCTGAAGTCTTGCAGTCGTTTTTTTAGGAAGGCCAGTAAAAAGTGTGTTACAGTAATCGAGCCGGCTTGAGACAAAGGCATGAATCCGTTTTTCAGCATCTTTTTGGTTTATAAGTGGTCTTACTTTAGCAATGTTTCTAAGGTGAAAGAATGATGTTTTCGTCACCTTGTTAATATGGGACTTGAAGCTTAGGTCTGAGTTGAAAATAACACCTAGACTTGTAACCTCAGGTTTAATCCATGATGCCAGTTTCCCTAGATTATTAAGCAGCATATCCCTCTTTGCTTTAGGGCCGACCAGTAGGACTTCAGTTTTGTCCTCGTTTAGCTTCAAGAAGTTATTGCTCATCCATTTATTTATTGCTAGAAGACAGTTCGTAATGGAGTCTATAGCTGAAGTATCATTTGGTTCAGCAGAAATGTACAGTTGCGTGTCATCGGCATAGCTGTGGAAACATACGTTGTGCTCTCTAATGATGTCCCCGAGTGGTAACATGTATAGTGAGAATAGTAGTGGACCAAGGCAGCTCCCTTGTGCGACTCCGAAATCGCTGTCATATTTCTCAGACACATGATCTCCAAGCTTGACATAGAACTTTCTCCCTGTAATGTATGTTCTGAACCAATTTAACACGCTGCCAGAAAGACCAACTATCTCTTCGAGACGATTGATTAGGATTTCATGGTCGATCGTATCGAACGCTGCACTTAGATCTAATAGGACGAGAATTGAGACCTTATTAGCATCAGAGTTTAGTCTGAGATCACTCACTATTTTAGTAAGAGCAGTTTCAGTGCTGTGATATGTTCTAAAACCTGATTGAAATTCCTCCATGACATTATTTTCTTTCAGAAAGGAGTTTATTTGTAGTGAAACTTCCTTCTCAAGTATCTTACTAATGAATGTGAGGTTGGATATCGGTCTGTAGTTTTTCAGTGCATCGGCGTCGAGGTTGGGTTTCTTTAATAGCGGTCTTACAACAGCTGTTTTGTAGGCATCTGGGAAGATGCCTGTTTGAAGCGACGTATTTATGATCTTCAGCACATGATTTGAGACACTATCAAACACCCGCTTGAAGAATGCTGTTGGTATAGGGTCAAGGCAGGAGGTGGAGGAATTAGATTTAGAGACTGTGTTACAGAGGTCCAGTAGTGTAATACAGGTGAATTCATTCATAGTTGCTGCTTTTGTTTTCCTGAGGTCGACTATGTTTGCGTCAGGGGTGATGCTGGCTCTAATATATGTTATTTTATTATTAAAGAACAGTGCAAGCTCTTCACATTTTGTTGCTGACGGCTGCGGAGGGGGGGGGGCAGTGTTGATTAGCTTGTCAATTGTAGAGAATAACACTCTAGAGTTACTAGCGTTTTCAGTAATAATCATGGAGAAGTAATCCTTTCTAGCAAGGCGTATTGTTTTGTTGTAGGCAGTCATCGTGTCTTTGTAAATATCACAGTGAACTGTGAGCCTAGTCTTCCTCCATTTTCTTTCAGCTGCCCGACATTTCCTCTTGCTGTCATTAACACTGGTATTGCTCAACCAAGGGGAGATTCTATCAGTTGCCCGCTTCCTAACCTTTAGGGGTGCAGCGATATCTAACGTAGTTGATAGTGCACTGTGTAAGTTTAGGGCCATCTCATGTAGAGAGAATTCGTCGCTGCATGGCTCAATTGATCTCATGTTAGAAAACTGTGTTTTAGCATTGGTGTCTAAGACTCTTTTTTAAACTACCGTTTGTATTCTAGTCTTTGTTAAGATTAGGTTAGTATCAAAAAACACACAGTAATGGTCAGAGATAGCAGGCATTTCATGTACTGATACGTTATCAATGTTCAGCCCTGTTTTTATTACCAAGTCCAGGGTGTTGCCATGTTGATGCGTAGCTTGATGTATGTGCTGTGTAAGTCCAAAACTGTCCAGTAGGTTCAAGAGCTCTATACTTTTGGGGTCATCCTTCTTATTAATGTGAATGTTCAAATCTCCATTCAAGATTAACCTATCAAATCTAGTGACGACAGTTGAGATCAGTTCAATTCTTGCAGGAATACTGATAATGAGCATCTTGGTGGTCGATATACTGTAATGATAAGGACTGATATTTCTGCTTTGAGCTCAAGAGCATAATATTCGAATGATGTGACTTCACCCAGGTCAATGTCCTTGAAAACAAGTTTAGCTGAATAAATAGCTGCAATGCCTCCTCCTTTCTTGTTTTGTCTAATTGACTGCTGATAATTATAGTTTGGGGGGCACGTTTCTATTATGGTCCCTAAACCTTCGGTATTGGTTAACCATGTCTCGACTAAAAATATACAATCTAGCTTATTCTTGGTTATCAGGTCATTAATCAAGAATTATTTCTTTTTCAAAGCTCTGACATTAAAAAGAGCTAATTTCAGCTGCATGAACTTTGCATCACAGTTTGAATACACAGTTGTCTCACGGGCAGGGTGCGAAATAAGGGGGAGCTCGGGGAGCTATAGCTCCCCTAGTGGTGACATGAGCTCCCCTGGAAACATGGTTTGTGAAATTTTGGGGGAGCTCTAAAATATTCCAAATTGCGATGGATTTATTCCAAGTTGTGACGGATTTTACCTGGTGTAATATGATTTGTAGAGGCATACAATCTATTTTGATGTTGGTATTAGGTATATAAATGATATATAATAGCCTATATAGCCTACATATAGGCCTTTATTGGCTACAACTATGCGAAGGTAACAGAGCGGGGTGCACTGACGCTGAACCCCTCATAGTGATAAGTAGGTGGACATGGTGCGTGCTGCTGAAATAGCTGACATGCGGTGTGTGGTTTAAAAAAAGTAACGCCAGCTCAGTAAATAATTCAAACTTAATGTTTACTTATAGGCTATGTGAATGTGACTGCACCACACATGTGAACAGTAACAAAGCAAATGCAGTTTAATTTTATGAAAAACATTGACAACTAAATCGGCGCAAAAAAAAAAAAAAAACTGGCATCTCCCATCGGTCACTATTTGTTGGCTATCTGGTGATATGGACGTCTTTGAGTGTCTAGAAAAGCGCTATAAGTCTAATGTATTATTATTATTTATTATTATTATGGACGTCACTTTAATCCGGCAGTTCTCAAGGTTTTTATGCACCAATCGATTCCTCTAGTCAGTGCGTCTTTATCACATTCATTGATGAAAAGGACGACTCGCATGTATAGGTGGAAGGGAACATTCATTGTGAGCACGGAAAATGTGAGTCTCACAACGGCTTTGCATTGATGAAACCAGGTAGGATGAACGCATAGTTCACTGTCCATTCCTAAATGCCCTGTTTCCACCGTCAACTTTCCTCTTTAGACCTTTGGAGAGTGACATGATGTTTCTCTTGCTAGCAGGTTAAATGTTTAGCTAACTTCACCCGGCACGCAAACAACCAATCCAATAATAATGTGACCTTGTAAGTCTGGGAGGAGGGGGGAATAATTATCACAATAAAACTATGTTAAATAATTATTAGATTAAGTTAGGCTGCGCTACATCGTCAGTCCACACATTTATTATTTAAAAATATGGAAAAGGGTGAAACTACGTTTCAACGTTGTTGAGAATCACAACACAAACTTGCTAGTCAAGCCAAAATACTGCAACGGATTGGACTGCTACCTAGTTAACTACAACACTACTTTACATTGTTAGCAGGCTCATAAAAAACAAGCCGTGTTAGTTGACTAGCGATGTGTCATTGATTTTCGACAACGCGGAAATGTATTCACATTTTTCGAAAGAAAAGTCAAAGCATTAGAACGTAGAACGGAAAATCGCACGCGCGCTTTGCGCACGGAAAGCCACCGGCCCGATCTGGCCTGTTTTTTTTTTTTTTTTGCTTTAATCCCTGGGCTCCCCCGCACACCGTGATTTAATTCGCACACTGCTCACGGGTAACAGTTATTAGCCTTGATTTACGTACAGGATGTGCTGAGGGATAGTTGTAATTGTTTTGTCTAGCAGTAATCCGTGTAGGAATAGCAGAGGTGCTTATCTCTTGCTGGATGACCGTGTCCTTGCTGGATGAGAAAGTGTTCTGGGTTTTCTTTGATGGGGGTGGGGAGGGGGGACGGGATGGGGGGGTTTGGGTGTGCGAATTGGGGGGGTAGCTAGATTCAGGATACAGGATGAGATGAATGCAGAGACCTGTGCATGCGTCCCCTCTGAGGGGGATGAAAGCACGGGGCTTGAAGTGAGAGGGAAGTGGAAGGGTGGTGCCCGGAGAGGGCTAGGGTAGGGGCGAGGTGGCGTGTCGTGGAGGGTTGTGAAGGGGTCAGGTGGAGTATCCCAAAGAGGGGTAGAGGCCTGGGGGTTTGTGGGTGGGGGGTTGGGAGTCCCTGGAACTGACACCTCTGCTAGTTGAACAGCAGAGGCAGGGTCCAGCGTTGTGAGGGTGGGAGAGGCCTTCTCCTTGACGTCCTCGTCTTGTGGTGCGTCAGCTGTTGACCTGTCCTTGTGGCTGGGGAGACTGGCATCTGTGGCTGAGTCATTTGATTGTGGCCTGTTCTTGTTCTTATCTACTGTTGGGTGGTTGATGGAGTAAAGTAGGTTAGAGGTGAACAGCGCCTCTCCGGCTCTGTTGAGTCGATTCTTGCTGAAGAGGTCTCTGCATTCCCAAAATAGATTGAAATGGTCAATATAGTTTACTTCATGTAGGTGACAATTAGTTGATAGCCATGTGCTTATTCCGAGTAGCCTGGTGAATCTGTTAACTCTCCGTCCATTTGAAGGCAGGGGACCACTAATGTATGATTCAACATTCAAGGATCTTAACATCTTTAGGAGTTTGACAAAGTCACGTTTCAGTATTTCTGATTGCTGTTTGGCTATGTCATTGGTTCCAACATGTAGAATAATCTTGTTCACATCTTCATGGGCAGACAGGATTTCTGGGATTTTTTCTGTTATGTTATAAACCATCTCATCAGGGAAGCAGTATGCTTTTATGTTCCTCTTACTGCCATTATTGATATGCTTTACAGCAGAGTCAACAATAATTAAAGTTGCTATTGGTCTTGTCGCATCATTACCTTGGTGCTGCTTAAGCCTGGTAGCTGGCTTTAAGGTGGGCCCTGAACTAGCATTGTTAGCTTGTGCTGTAGCATCATTAGCTTGCAGCCCCTTTAATCCAGGCTCACACAGTAGCCGTTGGGTAGCCAGTGACGGCCAGCCGGTCGCGTTACTAATCTCAGGTTGAGAGTCACTGTCTGCGGGAAGCAGAGTCAAGGGCGCCGGCTTTCCCCGACGGGCATTCAGAGGGAAAGTATCGTTTTCAGTGGGCCGGGTGCTACTCACGTTAGCATTCTGACTCGGTGCCACTCGGTTCGCAGAGTCCTTCAGTTGAAATATCTTTGTTTCAAGTACTGCAATTTTCTGTAGATATCCGCTGCAGCCTCTGCAAGGCGACATGTCCGCGCCGAGAGGATATTCTGCCCGGTGTCCGAGAGACAAACTGTGGACTGGTGACTCCTTGATTAGGCTATTGCTTGTACACGCCGGTGCTCCAGGTGCGTGAGAATTGTAGAGAGCGAGAAAGCAAAATAAGCAAAAGAGGATATAAAAGAATGTAGTAAAAGCTATATAAAAAACTTAAAATAAAGAAATAAAAGAAGTTAAAACTATAAAAAAAAGAAGCAAGAAAAAAGGAGAGGAGAGGAGCGAGGGAGAAACACGTCTAATCTACTCAGAAGCAGGAAGGGAAGTATAAGCAACGCAGGGTGCGCTCGTAAATTCGCTCTGAGAGCGCCGGAGCGCACACTGGGTTCAACGTCATAAAGGGACCAGGTAATTTGTATTGGATAAGAGGCATTCCATGAGTGCTGGTCAGATTTCCAGGACGAACGCAGCTAGCGAACAGAAGATGAAAAAAAACGTCAGATCAGATGTATAAACAAGTTATTTTGATAAATTGGACACATTATGGGAATATATATGGTTACTTTCTTGCCTGAAAACATATTAAAACTTCATAAAATGACATGTTAACACTTGTAAAGCCAAAATTACAGCTTTTAGCCAATGGAGGTTTAAAATGGACGATTTAAATTGCCCGCTGCTAGCCGGTGCGAAATGCTGTCAAGATGCCAACGTGCATTTCCTCGCTATGAATGAATAGTCCACACAGGAGAGAAACAATTTCTTTGCTCAGTCTCCTGCACTTTTCTTTGTTATGTTATTTGATTGAGACCAAACCTTTTCTCTACAAACATTTCTTTTTGTGGATAATTGCTCTTTTTTAGTTGCCTTAGTGCCTACCTCATTTTATTTTGCAGCACTATTCAATACATTTAAAATGTATGTTTGATGCCAGAGATGAGTGAAGCAAAGCAAAACTTTTGTACTCTGTACAAGTATTGATTTTAGTTTTTGTATTATTTTGGTTGCCTAGTGCCTAGCCTACCTCATTTTACTCAGCAGTTTGCACTCTCTACTACTCTTTACATTACATTACATGCAAGTGATGCCAGAAATAAATCTGCAAAGTTCATTAAAATATCTATTTTTGAGTGAACAATCATTTTAATTGTCTTTATTTTTAGTTAGCACATGCCTACAACAACAACTAACAACTTCAAGCTAAATTTAGAAGCTGATTTAGAAGATGATAGTTAAATAAGAGCGATTGAGTAATTGTGCGATAAGCTGTAATTTATGATCCGATTAGTCGACTAATCGTTAAAATAATCGGTGACTAGTCGACTATGAAAATAATCGTTTGTGGCAGCCCTATACTCACACGCCTCCCGCCCAACCTGGATCCATACCAGTTCGCCTACAGAGCCCACAGGTCCACAGAGGACGCCATCGCGACGACTCTCCACACCACTCTATCCCACCTGGAGAGGGGAAACAGCTACGCGAGACTGCTCTTTGTGGACTTCAGCTCTGCCTTCAACACCATCCTTCCAGACAGGCTAGTGACCAAACTACTAGACCTGGGACTATCACACTCTGTATGTGCATGGATCAAGGACTTCCTGTCCGACCGCCCCCAGAGGGTGCGGGTGGGCTCCCACACCTCCACAGCCCTCAGACTCAGCACTGGGTCCCCCCAGGGCTGCGTGCTAAGCCCCATCCTCTACAACCTCTACACCTACAACTTCACCCCCGTCCACCCCAGCAACTCCATCGTAAAGTTTGCAAACGACACCACCGTGGTGGGCTGCATCTCGGGGGGGGACGAGGTGGCGTACAGGGATGAGGTAGAGCAGCTGAGCAAGCTGTGCAAGGTTAACAACCAGCAGCTGCCATCAATCCGTCCAGACTGTCCAGGGCCCAGAACCTAGGTCTTTGCTGTGTTCAGGGCCTGGATGGCCCTGGGGTAGAAGCTGAGCTTCAGTCTGTTTGTCCTTGCGGCCATGGTCCTGTACCGCCTTTTCGAGGGCAGCCGGGCAAAGTGTTCGTACCCAGGGTGGGTTGGGTCTCTGGAGATCTTGGAGGCCTTCCTGAGACAGCGTGTGTTGTACAGCTCTTCCAGAGAGGGGAGGGGGGCGCCGGTGATCTTCTGGGCTGTTCTCACGACTCTCTGTAGCGCATTTCTCTCCGCGGTTGTGCAGCTGGAGAACCAGTTGCAGATGCCGTAGGTGTGGATGCTCTCCACTGCGCAGCGGTAGAAGGTCACCAGCATCTCCTGTCCGATGTGGTCTTTCCTGAGGACTCTCAGGAAGTAGAGCCGCTGTTGTGCTTTCTTGATGATGGCTGCTGTGTTGATCTTCCAGGACAGGTCATCCTGTATGTGCACCCCCAGGAATCGGAGGGTTGAGACTCTCTCCACGCTCCCTCCATCGACGAGCAGGGGCTGGACCTCAGATTTTTTCCTCCTGAAGTCCACGATGATTTCCTGGGTCTTTGACTGGTTCAGCAGAAGGTTGTTAACCTTGCACAGCTTGCCCAGCTGCTCCACCTCATCCCTGTACGCCGCCTCGTCCCCCCCTGAGATGCAGCCCACCACGGTGGTGTCGTCTGCAAACTTTACGATGGAGTTGCTGGGGTGGACGGGGGTATAGTCGTAGGTGTAGAGGTTGTAGAGCAGGGGTCACCAACTATATTTGTCCAAGTGCCAGAATTTTTCAAAGCATACACTGTGGGGGCCTGACTTTAATAAATATATATATATATATATATATAATTATTTTATTTAGGCATACTATTATATATAGTACTATTAGCATATTACTGTTTAATATTTTCATTTTCTTACTAAATTAATGTTATTAATGATTATTAGCCTATTATCAGTGTGAACAGACTCCTGACACCTATTATCCAACCAGCCACCAGGGGGCAATCGAGATATTTTGTCTTCACTTCATACCTAATTTTTAATGATTGTTCTGACTCCAGTGTTCCACCTGCAGTTCTTATTCATTGCCTTTGGTAATTGGAGCTTCATTCTGTTATCTGTTAGCTATCTCATTCTGTTAACTATCTGTCTAACCAACGGCTCCGAACACAGTTGTGAGGACAGACAAAATGTCACTCTCTAAGAAGCTGAAACGTAAAATTGACGTGGAAAACCGCAGCTTTAATGAGGAATGGACTGAAAAGTACGCATTCATCTTGCCCACTTTTTATAACGCAAAACCTGTATGCCTCATCTGCAATGAAACGGTAGCTGTAGAAAAATAATACAATATTCGCCGTCACAATTACACAAGGCATGCAGCCTTCAGAGAGTCATACCCTGAAAAGTCAGAGGCCCGTCACAGAAAGATTGCGAGCTTAAAAGCTGCATATGGACATGCTAGTGGAATTATTAGCAGAACGTCACCTGAACAAGAGAGGGCAACTAGTGCATCTCTTCGGGCTGTCTGGGTTCTCTCCAAGCATAACAAGCCATTTACTGATGCTGAGGTTTTTAAGGAGTGCATGGTCACTGTTTTGGAGGAACTTGCCACCGACAAATCGATGGACAGGATAATCGCCTCTGTTAAGCAAATACCTCTGTCTACCACAACTACCGGCCGCCGTGTCCACGTCTTGGCAGAGGACTTCGAACGATGTGTACTTGATGGGGTCAAGGAAGCGCAACACATATCCCTGGCTATTGACGAGTCCACTGACAACACTGACATTTCCCATTTGTGCGTTTTTGTCAGATATTTTGATGGGAAAGATTTCAAAGAAGAACTTTTGGCTTTGATTCCGCTGGAAGGTAATACCACTGGTGAGATAGTTTTTGGAAAATTGGAGGAGCTATTTAAGAAGCATGGCTTGTCATTTGAAAAAGTCAACCTAATCGTCACAGATGGTGCTCCTGCCATGGTCGGCAGAAACAGGGGTCTGGTTAGCAGAATTAAGAATGTCGCTCCCAAAATTAATGCACTTCACTGTCTCATTCACCAAAGCGTGCTGTGTGCCAAACTAAGTGGGGATCTGAAAGAGGTTATGGACAAAACAATGAAAAGAATTAACTTCATCAGAGGAACTTCCAGTACGCAGCATCGCCTGTTCCGCAAGTTTGTGCTGGAATCTGAAGCCATTCACGAGGACCTCTTACTCCACAGTGACGTGCGCTGGCTGAGTAAGGGCAAAGCCTTGGAGCGCTTCATTGAACTCAGGTATAGTAAACTACCAGACTGTGAACTTTATGCTGTTTAGATGTGAACCTAGGAACTGAAATGAGGAATTAATTATAACTGATAAGCCAAGGACAAGCGATAACAAGAATCCCGTAGCCTACTACTGGTTCTATATGGCGAAATAAACGTTCTATTCTATTCTATTCTATTCAGGGATCAGGTTGTGGATTTTCTGAAGCAGAGCAAATCACAAGGAGCAGCTGGCCACCTGCACATCATTCAAGACAAAGAATACATGGGCAACGTTGCATTTTTAGCAGACATATTTTCACATTTAAATGCACTAAATCTGCAACTACAGGGGAAAGGAAAATCCGTGCTGGATATGGTGGAAAGGCTTGATGCCTTTGGGAACAAACTGCATCTATTCCGCGCGGATTTGTTATCAGGGAAGTTGTTGCACTTCAAAACACTGAAGACAGTGGGTGTGAGCGACGTCACAGAGAGTATGAAGGACTTCATCACACAGCTGCCCGAGAATTTCTCTCACAGATTTGATGACTTTGGCATTTCCAGGGATATCATCAAGTTTGTGCGTGACCCATTCACGATCAGCCCAGGCGGAGAATTCTCCGCTAATGCGAAAGAGGTGATGCTGCTGGACGAAGCCGCAATTCAAAGTGAACTAGTTGACATCCAGGCCTCCAGCGAAATGAAAGCTGCTCTCCGTAGTGCTGAAAGCGTGAGCACTTTTTGGGTGGCTTGTCCCCAAGACTATGGCACACTGAAGACGTTGGCTATGTATGTGCTCACCATGTTCGGGTCAACTTATACGTGCAAATCTGCATTCTCAAAGATGAACGCTATCAAGACGCATGAGAGGAACAGCCTGTCAAACGAGTCTTTGGAGGACTGCTTGCGCATAAGCCTAACAACTGTCCAGCCTGATTTTAAGAAGTTGGCGTCAGAGGGGAGATGTCAGTTCTCTCATTAACAAAATGTGAGTATTGCAGACATAGGATTTCATTTTTGCTATGTTAAATGGCATGGTTTATTCATTGTTAAAGTGTAATTTAATGACCTGGTTATTACCGTTTTATTTGATATAGGCTACAGATGCAAGGCGATACCAGGATGCCGTGGTGAACGTTTGACTGACCGACTTGAAACAACATTTCTGGCAACGAAGGCCTATCATTTGCCATGCTATTTTTTTTATTTAAGTGATGTTAATCTTTTTCATTTTCTGACTGAGAAGTTAGTTATTTAAGTCACTGTTAATGTTACGAAATGTTAAACAAGAGCAACAAAGAGTGAAAAATAAAATAAAACGAAATGTTAAATAGGCCTATGAGTAGGCTATGTGAAGAAAAAAAAATACAACGAAATGTTAAATGAGAGCTATGAATTTGTCCTCATTCTTGCATGAGAATAGCGCTACGTCTGCCGCATTCCATTTAATAAAAGAGGGGAATTAGTTTCAGCTTCGCTACTGCTATTCAGTGCCCAACCAGAAGCAAGGCTGCAGCTTTGTGAATGAGGTAGGTCTGACTCCTCCTGCATTGTAAGAACTACAGTATATGAATCTATGATATATGTTCTAAACGGTATTTCCCTCATTTTCGAATTCCCCCCCCCCCAATAAACGTAAAAAAACCCCGTAAAAACATGAATATTCGGCGGGCCCGATGGAAAGCTTTGGTGGGCCGCATCTGGCCCGCGGGCCGCCTGTTGGTGACCCATGTTGTAGAGGATGGGGCTTAGCACGCAGCCCTGGGGGGACCCAGTGCTGAGTCTGAGGGCTGTGGAGGTGTGGGAGCCCACCCGCACCCTCTGGGGGCGGTCAGACAGGAAGTCCTTGATCCATGCACATATAGAGTGTGATAGTCCCAGGTCTAGTAGTTTGGTCACTAGCCTGTCTGGAAGGATGGTGTTGAAGGCAGAGCTGAAGTCCACAAAGAGCAGTCTCGCGTAGCTGTTCCCCCTCTCCAGGTGGGATAGAGTGGAGTGGAGAGTCGTCGCGATGGCGTCCTCTGTGGACCTGTGGGCTCTGTAGGCGAACTGGTATGGATCCAGGTTGGGCGGGAGGCGTGTGACTATGTGGGCCCGGACTAGTTTCTCGAAGCACTTCATGATGATTGGTGTGAGTGCCACCGGGCGGTAGTCGTTTAGGCAGCTCACCGTGCTTTTCTTCGGGACTGGGATGATAGTTGAGGTTTTCAGGCAGGGTGGGATGGTGGCCTGGGACTAATGAGGGGGATGATATTCGTGCACATGACAGTGCTTCCAATGTTAGCGACCACCCTAGTCGCGGTAGTGGTAAAAGTGGTAGGTCAAGTGCTATATCCACTGCACAGGTAAAAGAGGAGGCAGCTAGGGCTGCACTTATCACTCGTGCTGCAGCTCTAAAGGAGAGTCATGCCTTGGAGGAGCAGGAGCAACAACTCAGGAGGAAAAGAGGCTGGCTTTGGAAACTGAAATAGCTGCATCCACTGCTCAACTGGCAGTGTTCAAGGCCACAAGCCAGAGAAGTGTTTCACAAGCTGCCTCAGATGGCATGAATTCTTATTTGGATAAGGAAAAAGGGCAAAGGGAGGCTGTCAGTGTTTTAAACCCTTTGGCAAAGGAATATGAAGCCAGCTTGTGGGAACCAACAGCACACAACAACTTGATCAAATGGGCATTACCAACCCATAAACCCCCTTTCACGGATACACGACCCAAGGATACTGCACAGTGGGTTAAAGCTACTGGACAACACCATGTTAGCTGCAAAGGACAACAGCAGCAAAGCAGTATAGTGGGAATATCACAACAGTATCGACACCAATCAGGAACCCTTCAGGAAACAGAACATCACTAGGGCTGCCACAAACGATTATTTTCATAGTCGACTAGTCATCGATTATTTTAACGATTAGTCGACTAATCGGATCATAAATTACAGCTTATCGCACAATTACTCAATCACTCTTATTTAGCTATCATCTTCTAAATCAGCTTCTAAATTGAGCTTGAAGTTGTTAGTTGTTGTTGTAGGCATGTGCTAACTAAAAATAAAGACAATTAAAATGATTGTTCACTCAAAAATAGATATTTTAATGAATTTTGCAGATTTATTTCTGGCATCACTTGCATGTAATGTAATGTAAAGAGTAGTAGAGAGTGCAAACTGCTGAGGAAAGTCAGGATTGATCCAGTCAGGACGGTGGCTTGCTGGGGTGTACACGTTGGCATCTTAGTCCTTGGGCCAAACCATTTTTCATTACCAAATTCTGGGCAAATTCTAGATGTGATTTTTTTATTTCTATACATCTCTAGATTATGTTTTGATATGATAGACCTTTTGGTTTGGCAGCTTATTAGTGGTTATCACCTCTTAAAGGTATGGAGTGCTTTTCTTCAAAACCGGAGTTTTGACAGAAAAAGTCCCCTGCCATATATTGCTCCCCTTCGTATGATTCGCGCGTAGCTGTGCTGTGGTTGTGATAGAGACATGAGCCCTTTCATGTTCTTTATGCGCCTGAGTCTCCTAAACACGTAGAGACCAACCCCGAGTCGATCAATGATTCCTACGATGAGCTATGGTAACTTTACCGCACCTACCCCCTACCGGTGAATGCCTAATTTTTGCGGTTTTCCGGAGGTATTGTGCGGTAGGTGCGGGAACCATAGCTCAGCGTAGGAAGCTCTGAACGACTCAGGGTTGGTCTCTACTTGTTCAGGAGACACAGGCGCATAAAGGACATCTGGCTCATGTCTCTATCACAAGCACAGCCCGAGCTACGTGCGACTCACGCGAAGGGGAGCAGAATATGGCAGGGGACTTTTTGATGGGTAAAACATTTTACCTAATAGATATCACCATGAAACTTCCCCAGTTGATTACTTACATTGAGACAATACATTTTTGTATTACAAGTTTTCAGAAATGTTCTGTTTAAATATGCAAATGATGTATTATCTGCTTAAAATATGAGTTAATTTGCATATCTTTAAAGAACATTTGGACCACAGATTGGATAAAGACAGTTATTAATTACTATACATCCCTAGATTATTATTTGATGTGATAGACCTTGTTGGATCTTGTTGTTGGTAGTTTAATACCTTATCCCCTCTTAAAGTATGGACTGCTGTCATTTAAAATGTGTGTTAGCCTACGTTCTGTACGGGAGTGGACCCGAATGCAGGACACTGAGGCGGAGGCAGATGAACAGTTACATTTATTTAGCCCACAAGGCAGTGAAAGCTGTAGGTGTATGGAGTCCGGTGGTAGGTGTGGTCCAAAATTGGGAGATGTTTTCTGATTTCTGCCGCCCTCAACAAAGTTCTCCATGAGTCCAGGTTTTGGGGTGACACCAGGTTTGAGTTGGAGTCATCATCAGAGCAGTGGATGATGCTGTCCATCATCAGAGCAGTGGATGATGCTGTCCATCATCAGAGCAGTGGATGATGCTGTCCATGATCAGAGCAGTGGATGATGCTGTCCATGATCAGAGCAGTGGATGATGCTGTCCATGATCAGAGCAGTGGATGATGCTGTCCATGATCAGAGCAGTGGATGATGCTGTCCATGATCAGAGCAGTGGATGATGCTGTCCATGATCAGAGCAGTGGATGATGCTGTCCATCATCAGAGCAGTGGATGATGCTGTCCATCATCAGAGCAGTGGCTGATGCTGTCCATGATCAGAGCAGTGGATGATGCTGTCCATGATCAGAGCAGTGGATGATGCTGTCCATGATCAGAGCAGTGGATGATGCTGTCCATGATCAGAGCAGTGGATGATGCTGTCCATCATCAGAGCAGTGGATGATGCTGTCCATCATCAGAGCAGTGGATGATGCTGTCCATGATCAGAGCAGTGGATGATGCTGTCCATGATCAGAGCAGTGGATGATGCTGTCCATGATCAGAGCAGTGGATGATGCTGTCCATGATCAGAGCAGTGGATGATGCTGTCCATCATCAGAGCAGTGGATGATGCTGTCCATGCCGCTTTCTTGGCAGGTTGCTGCTGCATTCACCTGAAGTTGGATCCATCATTAGACTTACACTTACTGCTGATGATGTGGGTCTCTGAAAAAGAGGAATACATCTAGTTTGACATTAAATTACCAACCTTATTCTAAACTAAAATATTGTCAGGGTGCAGTAATTGGGGCAGATCTCATTACAACTTAGAGGGGCTACAAACAAGGAATCTTCTGTAAATGTAATGTAAATTAAGTTACATTAATATTACTACAATATAAAACCCTCTCTCAAGCCTGGGTACACAACAGGCTACTTTGCTAGTTTAGCTAGCTAACTAAAGTGTTATTAACTATAAATAATAATAATGCATTTTATTTGTATTGCACTTTTCATTCAAAAGAATGTCAGAGTGCTACAGAGTAAAAAAAAAAAAAAACATAATAAGTTAAAAACATAGTAAAAAAACACAAAATAAATCACAAGAATGAACACAGTTCAACAGTCAAAGGCCTGTCTTAAAAGAGTCCAGGCTCTGTACTGCCCTTAGCTGGCTAGGAAGGCTGTTCCACAGGCTCTGTACTGCCCTTAGCTGGCTAGGAAGGCTGTTCCACAGGCTCTGTACTGCCCTTAGCTGGCTAGGAAGGCTGTTCCACAGGCTCTGTACTGCCCTTAGCTGGCTAGGAAGGCTGTTCCACAGGCTCTGTACTGCCCTTAGCTGGCTAGGAAGGCTGTTCCACAGGCTCTGTACTGCCCTTAGCTGGCTAGGAAGGCTGTTCCACAGGCTCTGTACTGCCCATAGCTGGCTAGGAAGGCTGTTCCACAGGCACGGCGCAGCCGAACAGAAGGCTCGGTCCCCCATGGTGCGGAGCCTGGTATTGGGGACCTGGAGGAGCAAACTGTTTGAAGACCTGAGGGTGCGGGTGGAGGTTTGTGGAGTGATGAGTTCTTGTAGATAGGGAGGTGTGTGTCCGTTGATGCATTTGTGGGTGAGAAGAAGGACTTTGTAGTCAACCCTGAATGAGACAGGGAGCCAGTGTAGTGAGTGTAGAACGGGGGTTATGTGCTTGTATTTGTGGACTCTCATCAGGATCGCTGTTCTGGATCTATGGCAGCTTCTGTATGCTTTTGCCAGGAATCCCGATGAAGAGCGGATTGCAGTAGTCAAAGGCATGGACAAGTTATCTGCATCTGACAGGGTTAGAGTGGGACGGAGTTTGGAAATATTTCTGAGATGATAGAAGGAGGTTTTGCACAGGTGTTTTATATGGTCACTGAAGGTCAGGTGAGGGTCAACCCTAACCCCCAGATTTGAGACTGAGGAGGAGAAGGGGATGACTTGACCCTCGAAGGTGAGCTGTGATATGGGCGAAGACTGAACCTGGTGTGGGGTGCCAACAAGAAGAGCTTCGGATTTGTTACTGTTTAACTGAAGGAAGTTGTTGTTCATCCATGCCTTTATCTCCTCAAGACAGGTGGTGAGACATGACATGGCTGCAGAGGGGCTTGGGGCAGTTTTAATGTAGAGCTGTGTGTCATCAGCATAACAATGGAAAGACATCCCATATCTGGTGATGACACGACCGAGGGGGAGCATGTAGGTGATGAAGATAACAGATACACCACAGGTAACAGGGAGAAGTCTGGACTTGCATCCTCCCAGTGAGACGTATTCAGTCCTGCCAGAGAGATAGGACTGAAACCACTTCAGTGCAGAGTCTGAGAGTCCAATGGTGGTGTGGAGGCGCTCTAGGAGGATAGTGTGATCCACCATGTCAAATGCTGCTGTCAGGTCCAGGAGGATGTCATCAACAGTTCATTCGTCACCCTTAGCATAGCCGTTTCTGTACTGTGGGCTGAGCGAAAGCCTGACTGAAATCTTTCAAACAGGTTGTTGTGTTTGAGGTGATCCTGGAGTTGGGAAGCAACTTCCTTCACTAGCACCTTGGACAGGAAGGCAAGGTTGGTGTATGACTTGAGCAGAGCAGTGGGAATGGGGTCCAGGGCGCAAGTGCATGATTTCATTCCTCTAAGGATTTCCATAATGTGGCTCTGTTGAACCTCTGTGAAACATGGGAGAGATGGCAAACTCCCAAGCGAGGGGTTGGTAGCAGAGGGAGACAGAGAGGAAGAGCTGGGCATCAGAGAGCGAATGTTGTTGACCTTGGATCTGAAAAAGTTAATGAAGCTGTTACATCGCTGCTCTGTAGCCTCAGTAGTGGGAGATGGTTGTGGCTTCAGGAGATGATTTATGGTGGAAAAAACTAGCTAGCTAGTTATAATAATAATAATAATAATAATAATAACTTGCATTTATATAGCACCTTTCAGGGAACCCAAGGTCGGTTAGTTATCTAACCAGCTATACATTACCACTAACTCTAAACTAGCTTGCTAGCTAAAGTTACCTGAGGTAACTTACCTCTAAATATGGATCTGGCTGGGGCTAAGTTAATTTATTTGAGGAGGTAAACACACACTTTATTTGTTTTAAGCACTTTGTTTTAGATTTTTATTCTGGAAAACTATGTAAATTAATGCATATTTTAAGTAGATAATGTATCATTTGTATATTTAAACATACAAATTAAGAAAACAATAAATGTACCCATCCATGGGTTTGACCTTTCATCTGACTCCGCCTCAGTGTCCTGCATTCGGGTCCACAAGTCCCCTGCCATATTTTGCTCCCATTCGCGTCAGTCGCGCATAGCTCGGGCTGTGGTTGTGATAGAGACATGAGCCAGGTTAGCTTTATGCGCCTGGGTCTCCTAAACACGTAGAGATCAACCCCGAGTCGATCAAAGCTTCCTGCGCTGAGCTATGGTAACTTTCCCGCACCTACTGCACAATACCTCCGGAAAACCGCAAAAATTAGGCATTCACCGGTAGGGGGTAGGTGCGGTAAAGTTACCATAGCTCAGCGTAGGAAGCTCTGATCGACTCGGGGTTGGTCTCTACGTGTTTAGGAGACTCAGGCGCATAAAGAACATGAAAGGGCTCATGTCTCTATCACAACCACACCACAGCTACGCGCGAATCATATGAAGGGGAGCAATATATGGCAGGGGACTTTTTTAGGCAAAACTCCGGTTTTGAAAAAAAGCACTCCGTACCTTTAAGAGGTGATAACCACTAATAAGCTGCCAAACCAAAAGGTCTATCATATCAAAACATAATCTAGGGATGTAATGGAATAAAAAAATCACATCTTGAATTTGCCCAGAATTTGGTAATGAAATGTTCAATTTGGGGGTTTGGCCCAAGGACTATCTTGACAAGATAACTATCCATAGTAGAACGCGCCTTCTTAGCACTGTAACGTTAAGACAACATTTTTTGCTATTTGATAAGTATCGCTTTGATGACAACGTTACAGCACATAACGTAAAATAATGTAAGAAGGCTTTTAACGTAACGATATCGTTAGCCAATAACAAGCTAACTAGCTTACCGAGACGAGCCATCGTCTTCCTCGTCATCTGCCACAACGTGCTTCCTTTTTAGATGCTCGAGCATCATAGACGTGCTGCCATGATAAGCGAGTTCAGCTTTGCAAATTGTACATTTTACATTCTTTTTTTCAACGTTGTGGTTGAAATGCTCCCACACTTTAGAGGTACGAGGACGGGAAGACATTTCTCTGTTTGTTTTTCCGAGGACGTCACGTGTGCCCCGGATGACCGACACTGCGCATGTACATCAAAGACACTGGGAGACGCTAGCCAGTGGCAGCTTCAGGGAAGAAAACGAATGCTTATCGCTTATTTCAGCTCCAAAAAAACATGCGACCACGTCGATTACCAAATATGTCGGCGACGATTTTGGTAATCGACGTCGTCGCGACTAGTCGACTAATCGTGGCAGCCCTAAACATCACACCACTCAGAATCTGCCTGGGGACATACTTACCATCATGCACAGGCAGAATGAAATAACAACTGCAGTGTTTCCCCTAGGTTTACTGCCTTGGGGGGGGTGGCATGGACCGTGGGGGAAGACCCTGCGACATACCAGCGTCATGTCCAGGGGGTGTACTAACTTGTACATTAAGCCGCCTCACGCTACGGAAACAGGAGATAGGCTCCTTCCCTATGGGCCATTAGGCTCGAGAACCATCGGTTCTCAAGGCTACTTACTTATGTGGTCTTGACTACCTGTCCACTTTCTCACCTGGTTCTTGCTGTCTCTCTCTGGTGTGCTGAGTCTGACACCATCCTGCTCTCTCTCCTTCTAAACTGGTTTAGATCCTACCTACAGGACAGAAGCTACTATGTCTCCATTGGCAACTTTGTATCTGACCAAATTAAAATGACATGTGGGGTTCCCCAAGGGTCAATCCTTGGCCCCCTTCTATTCAATCTCTACATGTTCCATTGGGACACATCATAAAAAAGAACAAAATTGCCTACCACAACTATGCGGATGACACTCAAATCTACATAGCCCTCTCACCGAACGACTATAGTCCCATTGACAATCTCTGTAATTGCATTGAGCAAATAAACGCCTGGATGACACAAAACTTCCTCCAACTAAACAAGGACAAAACAGAGATAATTGTATTCGGTGCACCTGACAAAAGATCGAAAGTCAGTGCAAAACTTGATTCTCTCTCTCTTCACAGTAAAAAACAGGTCAGAAATCTTGGTGTAATTCTAGACTCCGATCTAAACTTCAACAGCCACATAAACTCAATAACTAAATCAGCCTACTATCACCTGAAAAACATAACAAGAATGAGAGGTTTCATGTCCAAGCAAGACCTTGAAAAACTCATCCATGCATTTGTTTCGAGAAGACTTGATTATTGTAATGGTCTACTAACAGGCCTATCTAAAGGAGCTGTTCGTAAATTGCAGCTCATCCAAAACGCCGCTGCTAGGGTCCTAACAAAAACAAAGAAATTTGAACACATTACACCAATCCTGAGATCCCTGCACTGGCTACCAGTCTCTCAGAGAATTGAATTCAAAATCCTCCTAATTACATACAAATCACAAAATGGTCTTGGACCAAAATACATATCAGATCTCCTCCCACCCTATATTCCCGCAAGGTCCTTAAGGTCAGCTGAGACAAATCAGCTAATAATTCCAAGAGTAAAAACAAAACACGGTGCAGCAGCTTTCAGTCACGCTGCTGCATGCTCCTGGAACAAACTCCCTGAAGAAATCAAACAAGCCCAAACCCTTAAAATATTTCAATCTAAGCTAAAAACCTTCATGTTTTGCACCAGTTATGATTAAACACAAACACTTCTATCAATGTCTTTTTTCCATTAACTATTGTCTTTTTAAATGTTTTATCTATTTACTTCTTATATTTGCTTTTATTCATTGTAATTTTTATTTTCTTATGCTCCTCTTGTGGAGGGATGTGGAGGGATATGGAGGGATATGGAGTGGTGTAGAGGGATGTAGAGGGATGTAGAGGGATGTAGAGGGATGTGGAGGGATGTAGAGGGATGTAGAGGGATGTAGAGGTATGTGGAGGGATGTAGAGGGATGTGGAGGGTTGTAGAGGGATGTGAATGGATGTAGAGGGATGTAGAGGGATGTGGAGGGATGTAGAGGGATGTAGAGGGATGTGGAGGGATGTAGAGGGATGTAGAGGGATGTAGAGGGTTGTAGAGGGGTGTAGAGGGATGTAGAGGGATGTAGAGAGTTGTAGAGGGATGTAGAGGGATGTAGAGGGATGTAGAGGGATGTGGAGTGTTGTAGAGGATTGTAGAGGGATGTGGAGGGATGTAGAGGTATGTAGAGGGATGTGGAGGGATGTAGAGGGATGTAGAGGGATATGGAGGGATATGATTAAACACAAACACTTCTATCAATGTCTTTCTCCATTAACTATTGTCTTTTTAAATGTTGTATCTATTTACTTCTTATATTTGCTTTTATTCATTGACATTTTTATTTTCTTATGCTCCTCTTGCTGTATTTTTAAATAATGCATGTAAAGCACTTTGAATTGCCCCTGTTGTATGAAATGTGCTATACAAATAAACTTGCCTTGCCTTGCCTTGCCTTCTCTCCCTCCCTATCCTCCTCTCTCCCTATTTTGCTGTCAACCAAAAGGCAAACATAACAACCAGAGTATTTATAATCTAATAAGAGGTATAAATTGATCCATATCAATTTATAACATAATTATAATTGAATTTTGGATTGCTGTGGGCAATGCAGTCAGATAATGTCATTTTGACATTACTCTCTCACCTGGAAAAAAAAACATGTCCAACTATACTATAAAAAACAGACATTTCAAATGCTTCAATCCACTGTCAATGTACTGTAAATATGCCATTATGGTATTACCATGAAGCCCAATTCTAGCAGAATAAGAAAGATTGTATATCTAATTTAAGTAAAATAATAAAGTGCATCCAGTTAGCTCTTTAGCTGGCAAGTGTGCAGCAGACTAGCTCATCTCATCACCTCTGAGCTAGCTAGCTAGCTTGATAGTTCTTATTTTTATTTATTTTTATCCCTTTTTCACCCAATTTGGTAGCCAATTGAACCCAACCTAGCATCCAATTATCCCCTGCCTATTGCGAAGGATCCGCCGCACGACCCCGTGGCCGGCAGTCCCAGAAGAGGCCGCCAGGCAGACTAGCTGACTGGCTCCTCGAACCCAGCACCTGTTATTCCGGCACCCCGGGGGCGCTGTTGCGCGACAGATCCTTGTCCGGAAATACTCCTATACCGCCCTCGGGAGCGGCCGCCCAATATGCCGCTCCCCGTGTGTGCCCCAGCCATATCCGGATCTGGCGAGCTGGGATTCGAACCCAGTCCCCGGTGGGCAGCATGCACTAGTGGCCAGTGCTTAGACCGGCTTGATAGTTCTTTGACACTATTTACACAATGGAATTATAGTCATTGTCAAGTGTCAGTCAGACACTTTCTAGTCACAATAATAACGACCAATTTTAACCAACTTTCTCTGTCAGAACACTCGGCCCGCCTCCCCAAGGCAATGGTAGGGGAAACACTGAACTGCTCTGGTGCAGCAACAGCAGTCCATGTCTCTTCCACCTCGAGATATTCCCATATTTGAAGGGGACACGTTCCAATACAACTCATTTATCAAGGCCTTTGAACAAGGAGTGGAGAAAGAGGCAGGAAAGGGGGATTGCTTGTACTATTTGGAACAGTTTACCAGAGGACAGCCACAAGAACTAGTACGTAGCTGCCAGCACATGGCTCCTGAGCGTGGCTACGTGATGGCAAAGGGCCTTCTAGAAAAACATTTTGGAAATCAGTACAAGATTGCAACGGCTTACATACAAAGGGCTCTGGCCTGGCAAACCATAAAGTCGGAGGACGTGAAAGCACTTCAAGCCTACTCCTTGTTCTTGCGTGGCTGTTGTAATATAATGGAAGAGCTCGAGTACATGCAGGAGCTGGATATGCCGGTACACATGCAGGGCTTAAAGTGGGAAAAAATCCTGTGCCTGAAACTTTTCTTGGGGAGGGGGGTCACAGTTTGAGATATTGGGAGAGCGGGTACAGAAGACAGCTTCTTGTCTCAATGTTTAAATGCATTAATACTATTTTATAGTCAATACAAAATATATGTCTCAATGTTAAAATGCATTAATACTTTAAATGAATGTGCAACAATACTATGTGCAATATGACAACCCTTGTGTACATAAGGTTCAGATATAGGAAAAGTTAGGATATTTATAGCATAGCATAGAGTACAGCACAGTGTTTTATTGTATAGTATAGTAGTATAGTAGATAGTGTACATAGCCTTTATTTATGTAAACCAGCTCTTTTCCCTTTTTTATTTTACCCTTGGACCTCGTGTTTTGACATGAGGGCTATCATTGCAAAATTACCATTCAAAATGAGAGATCAATGGAGGACCATAGCTCATGGCACAATGGAATCAACACAGCAAAGGGCTCGCTTCCCTGATTTGGTCGCATTTGTGGAGCGTCGGGTTGCAATTCTGTCCGACCCTCTGTTTGGTGACATACAGGACCCTCTGCCTGCTGTTGCTGGAGTAAGGAATCCTAGACCACATTACGGCAACAGAGTACAGGGAAACATTGTTGCCACCACATTAACATCTATGGACGTGCAGGAGGGAGCTGAGGAGCTAACATCAGATCCTGGGATGGAGGACGAGGCTGGATGTCTTTGCTGTGCTGGTACTCACTCATTGGAGGAGTGCAAACAGTTCACTGGAAAGCAGCACAAATACAAAATTAACTTGTTGAGAGACAATGGAGTGTGCTTTGCATGCTTATGTGTGGGTCACATGAGCCGGGATTGTGAAAGGCGCTTAAGATGCAAAATGTGTGGTCAAACACATCCCACTGTTTTGCACATCAGAAGGCAAGCAGTAACACTGGAGCAGTCAAAGAACATGTCTAGGAACCAGCCAACCTCTCCCAAAACGTGTGGACATACAGGGGCCGGTAAGGACCACTGTGGGTTGTCTATTGTCCCTGTAAAGGTGAAAGTGGCAAAGGGAAATCACACCATAACAACATATGCCTTCCTGGATCCTGGTAGTTCAGCCACATTCTGCTCAGAAGAGCTAATGCAGAAGCTGAATGCTACAGGCAGAAGAACCAACTTCCGGTTGAGCACAATGGGGCAGGAAACTGTTGCTTTAGCCTATTCTTTGACTGGCTTGCAGTTAGCTGGTTTGGTCAGCAATGATTTTCATGCTCTCCCAGAGGTTCTCACACAGAGAAGGATGCCAGTCACTCATGACCATATAGTGACTCCGGAACAGTTGGCTAAATGGCCATATTTGTCGAAGGTACAAATCCCAAATATAAATGCAAATGTTGACCTTTTGATAGGAACCAATGCTCCCAAGGTGTTAGAACCGTGGGAGATCATTAACAGCTGCGGGAATGGTCCCTACGCCATTAGGACAGTGCTGGGATGGGCCGTTAATGGTCCATTGAATGGAAACAGTGGTGCTTGGGAGGCAGAGGTTCCCTCTGCTATGGTAAACAGGAATGCAGTGGGCAGGGCAAACTGGACGAAGAGCTGAGGAAAGCGGAAACCAAGCTGCTGTCTGCCGTATGGGAGAAGACGGGCCTCTCCGCCAGCATGGCCTCTGTGGAGAGACAGCGTGCAGAGCTCAAGAAGGCTAACGAGTTCCTCAAGAACAAGGGTTCTGCTGACACTACTCATAAGAGGATCAACACTCTCACAATGGACCTGATGGAGGCCAGGAATAAACTGGACGCCAAGGACAAGGAGCTGAGCTTCCTCCATATCAGCACCGAGGGGCAGATGAAGGTTCAGGAGACAGACCTGAAGGCAGCCAGAGCTACACTTGTTGCCCTCGGGGAGTGGAACAAAGACTTGGAGGATCTCCACCGAGAAACCAAAGTGCAGAATGAGGAAATGGAGAATGAAATGGATAAGCTGCATTCTGTGATCCAGGAGCTGAAGGCAGAGCTCAAATCCCTACAGGAGAGCAGGAGGAGTGAGAAGGAGGAGGTGGAGGAGAAACACGCTGCAGCTATGAAGAAACTCCAGGAGGAGCACACCTGCTCCCTGGGCAAGATAGGAGACATTGCCACTGAACTGGAAAGCACACAGCAGGCTCTTAGGGGAGCAGAGGAGCGAGGCAGAGAGTTAGAGGAGGAGGTGGAGAAGGTGAAACAGCAGATGAAAGAGGAGACGGAGAGAGTGGAGGAGAGCCATGCTACCCTGACCCATCGTTGTTATTATGGGTTCTTCAGCTCCTCGTGGTTCTTGGCCACTAGGCAAGGTTATAGAGGGTTTTCCAGACAAACAGGGGCTGGTACGTTCTGTGAGATTACAGACCAAATTAAATATAATTGACAGGCCAGTGATGAAACTTTGTTTGTTGTCTGTACTTATATTGGTTGTGGTCTGTTATAACGTTTGCTCCTTTTATGGTATTTTGTTTAAATTGTTATGTCGGTGCCAGTAACAATTAGGGGCCGGTGTGTAGGAGCCAGATATGGACCTGTGATATGTGTTGTAATTCACTGTGTGGGCATGGGGTGGCGCTGTCACAATACCTGAGAAAGGTGTATATAAGGAAGCACATTGTTGTTATCGTCAGGTGTTGACCCCGGAAGGGCAAATAGGTTTGACCGCAAGGGCGCTAAGTTTGTTATTCTTATTGTTCATGTACAAGTGATTAAGCCATTGATGGCACATAGTAACGCAATAAATGTTTATTATGCAGCAAACCAACGACTACGGATCTTGTATAACCAACAGCAACACCTTAAACTAGAACGCACGGCGCGTCAACCAGAGTCCGCGGGTTAGCATCTCAGTAGCTCAGTATTAGACTGTGCTCCTTTAACAACGGCCTTAGGCAGTTTGTTGAAGTTGCAAAGGAGTGGAAGATAACAGACAAGGTCACCACTATAGGAACAGATAGCGCTCGCAATAGCGGCAGCAAGGATTCCCTGTGTAGCACACATACAGAGGGTAATCACAGTGGCTCTCCGTGGCAGCGGGTTTGACGGTGCTTTAGCCACGGTGATTTCCCCATCTTCTCCAGTTACATTTTCAGACCAATACAATTAATATAATAGTCACTTTGTTATTGGATTTTAGAAATAATTTCTACACCTGTCCCCTAAAGGGGTGTTATTTCTACACCTGTCCCCTAAAGGGGTGTTATTTGAATTAAAAGTGTCGTCATTCATTCTGTTTGTCTTGTGTGAGGTATGTCACTGAGCACCTGGGTGAACCCTTTGTTACATTTACATTTTTACATTTTTGGCATTTAGCAGACGCCTTATTCCAAAGCGACTTACAATCAATACATTTGAATACTAAGCATGTGAATCATCAATCCACCAGTCGTAGCAGGAAGAGTAATCCAACTCAGGCCCGGGGCCATTGATAGCAGGAAAAACCTTCTCCTAAACCTAGTTTTTATTTATTTTTTTACACTGGAGAAACAGAGAAACAGTACAAGGGGGGCAATAGAAGTTCTTAGGGACACAGTAGAGGGGAAAGCGGGTGTCTTTAGGAGACGTAGTGGTGAGGGTCAGAAGATGTCTCAGGAGGAGCAGTTAAGGTGTAACCTGAAGAGATGGGTCTTCAGTCTACGACGGAAGATGGGTAGTGACTCTGCAGTTCTGACAGCCGTGGGGAGCTCATTCCACCAGTGGGGAATGAGCAATTATAGGCCAAGTTAATCATCCGATTTAAATCCAATTGAACATATTTACGTATTTAATTTCCTAATGATAAGATTTTAGGCAAAAGACCTCAAACCAAACAACAACTGAAGATGGCCGCAGTACAGGCCTGGCCAAGCATTACCACAGACGATACGCAGTGTCTGGTGGGTCCATAGGTGGCAAACTTCAAGCAGTTATTCTAAATCCTCTTGCAGCGAGGCTATAGCCCACAGCCATAGCGGATAGCCATTGGAGAATAGGCTCCATTATGGCCAAACGAGGGTAGGCTAGGCTATAGTTTAGAGCCTATAAATATGATTTAATGTTTTCATAAGTGTAAGGATACAAGGACAACAGTTAGATTAACGATCAAGTTTACTGTAGGCAGGCTTTGCAGGGCGCCGTGTCTGTGAAGTTACTGTCGCATAGTTGTAGCCAATAGGCTATATAGGCAATTATATATCATTTATTAGGGATGCACAATATTATCGTCACCGATATTTATCGGCCCGATAATGGGAAATTAATGTTATTAAATATTTATCTGTTTTATAACATTTTAGCCGATATAGAGCCGATAATATGAAGCCGGAAATATTTCTGCTTCCGGTTTCCGCGCTCATGATGCTGCGCCTGTGTACAGCCACGCAGTGGAGAGACGAGAGCGAAACATGTCTTCCCCGGTGTGGACATTCTTCAGAGTTTCTGAGGCAGATGTGTGTTTGCAATTTGCAACACATGTTCGACAAAAGTTCGGAGAGGAGGACAAAGGTCTACGAGCTACAACACAACGAATCTCATAAGTCACCTTAAGATTCACCATTGCAAGCACGCTGTATGGAAGGAATATCAAGCACTAGTAGCAGATGGTAGCCTAGCCGCGAAAAAAAAGCTGCTGTGCCTATTGAACACGCATTTGAAAACTGCAGGAAGTTTACTCGAGACAGCTCAAAGGCTCAAGCAATCAATGAAAAAATAATGGAGTTTATGGCCCTCGACGACCAGCCTTTCTCTGTAGTAGAAGATAAAGGATTTCGCCAGCTAATTTCACATTTAGAGCCCCGGTATACACTCCCAAGCCGCCGCTATTTTGCAGACGTGTGCCTGCCTGCTCTGTATGATAGTCGCCACACACATCCATAGTCTGATCGATACTAGCGTAAGCCAGATAAGTTTTATCACAACCTACTTCATCCTCATGCACTAAAAGTAGCATAGCCCAGCCCTTTATTAAGCATACTAGTGTAGCCTACTATGTGCCTTGTGTCATTCTGTTTATCTGCAGACTAAGCAGCCATTTGGCACTAGTTTCTGTAAAAGTTCTATAAAACTTTTGGTTCTATAAAAGTCTTTATTTTTGTATTGACTGATGCACTTTATTTATTTATTTGTTAATATTTTATTTATGCATTTTCAATTTACAGGGATAGACAAGATGCACTTTATTTTTGACACTTTTTTGATCTAATTACTCTTAGGTGAGCCTTTTTTGTTTTCATAAAAGGAGGCCAGATCTTGGCTAAAAAAAGCATTGTGTACTGTCTATAACAGATTCTGTTTGTTAGAGGAAATAATAAATGAACATTTGAAGAGTCAGAAGTGTTCTCTTTGTTGTGTTAACAATAGTGATGTAAGTTAGATTTGGTGAGATCACTATGGAATATTAAATCATCAATCTTTGCTCACTACATAGCCTTTCTTACCTTCAGGTGTGCATGAACTACAGGTTATCAACTGTGAAATTATATCTGTTCTCATATCGGTTATCATATCGGTTATCGGCCACGAGAAGCGGGTAAACATCGGTATCGGTTGGAAAAAAATGCATATCGTGCATCCCTAATTTATATACCTAATACCGACATCAAAATAGTATGCCTCTACAAATCATATTACACCAGGTAGCCAATTGACAGAAAATCTGACGAGACTTGGAATCAAATTGACGGAAATCCGTCGTAGCGACAGGGAACTTTACTCCCTGCATTTAGATGGATTTGGTGGCTCCAACTATTTGATTAAAATGTGTTTAAATGTTGCTGTCCTATAGACAAGGACTAGGTTAGACTGGGGAACTAGCTATGATAGATCAATCCCACACAAGGGGAGAGACCAGGACTGTCAGACTATGCAGGTACTGACTGACTTACAGTGCACTGGCAGCATTGATTTTACAGCAGTGCAATGACACTCACCACTATACAACAAAGACTTACCAACTATCTCACTGTCTTCCATCTCCACTTCTACTCCGACCTATTCTTTCACCATTCCTCCCTCCTCCCTAATTTCTTCTCCTCCATCTTCTTCTTTCACCATCACTCTCTTCTCCTCCACTTCTTCTTTCACCATCACACCATTCTCCTCTACATCTTCTTCCTCCAGCTTCACTGCCACCATCTCTGGACCCCACTGTGTGATTTTCAGGGCTGGAGAACCACAGCCAGATCCGGGGGACTCTGTGGACTCTGGTTCATACATGGTTACATGAGCTGAAGAGGACCTGCAGCTAGAAACAATGGAGGCACAAACAGTGCAGAGTCAATTGACAGCCAACCAGTTCACTGAAAGCCCATCTAGATTGCAAATGCAATAATCTATGGATTACTGATTGCATTTCTTTGTAATTAAAGGGTCTGGAAAGTAGACATTAAATGGTTCCAATTGTATTTCGTGTCCAAGAAAAAATTACAATAAACTTCTACTTAGGCTCAACTTCCTGGTCAGACAGAGGGCTGTGTGGGCGTGGACTTTGCACGCTTGACTGCCCTTTAATTACCAACTGTTTAGCTGCTGCTGAAATGTGTAAATACTGAGCTAATACAATGACTTGGAATTAAGATTATAGTTATGCACCTGGCAGTATAATTCATCATATCAATTCAATGACCACCATTAGCATACTGTACACCTGGCACCCTATGGTGAATTATTGAACACAATAGGCTACTTGTGGACAGGATTCACAGCCTGTGTATGACTTACTGATCAGTTGTTCCACAATGGTGTTGTCCTCCTTTTCTAATTCGCTGCCGTATTTTCACAATATCCGCCATGTTTAGTTTCTTCCCACACTGGACGTAGCACTGGCGCATGTCGTCATCACGATAGCGCTCTTCGACCTCTTGACCTCTAGTCTTGACCGCTGAACTGGCGTTACTGTCACTATCCATGTCATTACTGTCACTATCCATGTCATTACTGTCACTATCCATGTCATTACTGTCACTATCCATGTCATTCGGTGCTTCAGAGAGTCGATGCCTCTCTTTAAGAGCATGTGCATCTTGCCCTGAGGCATTTGTGCTGAGCATCTCATCTTTGGCCTTTTGGTTTTTGATGTAGTGCCGTAAAAACATATCCCACGGTGTGTCGTACTCTTCTTTAATGTTGGGAGAGTGATGGTTCCTACTGTGGGTGGGAGGTGGTGGTAGTGGTGGTGGCTGGAGCCTAATAAGATTGTCCTTCCGGTGGTTCTGTCCTTCTGTCTCTGCATCAGGGGACCCAAGGTGTGTCCTCTGGCTCTCTGACACTGAATAAGCAGAAGCATCCATCATTGCCCAGATGGGGAGTTCGCAGTGCAGGGAATCCTACGAATGAAGATGATCAAAATATTAAAACAAGAGTGAAGAAATGTAATTTGTAATCATCAGAAGTGGAAAACAGTAGCCAAGCTACAGTTAGGTCCATATATTGGACTCTGACAGAATTGTTGTTATTTAAGCTGTTTAGTAAAACATACAGATTTCAAAACATACAGTTATAGAATGAATATGGCCTTAAGTGCAGACTCAAATACCTCTTCAATTTGAGGGTATTAATATCCAAATTGGAGGAAGGGTGTAGAAATTACAGCTCTTTAATATGTAGCCCCCTCTTTTTCAAGAGACCAAAAGGAAAATACCCTACGCTTCGTGCTTTGAATTGCCGTATTACCCTACATGGAACCGTGGGAATTGTTTTGATAGCACATTTTGTTTAGGAATTACGGTAATGAGAACAATGTGTGTAAAATGCATGGCCATTTTTATTAAGGCGTTTATTTTATATAAAACGATTTATGACAGTTTTATAGTGGTATTGACAAAAACCGTTGCTATTTTCAAAAACCGGAGTTTACGGTACAACCGTAAAATCGCCCAACCCTAGTATCTGTGAGATCTACCCAGTGTTTCCTATATTCCTGATGCTGAGCTGCACTTTTCCCTCTTTGTGTATTCCGGTAAGCTGTCTCCAGTTAACAGGTAGAAACCCATGCTACTTTACTGAGCTCTCTGAATTAATTCAGGACAGAAACCACGCTTGTCCTGAAGCCAGATGTACTGATAGACCAGGGGTCGGCAACCTATGGCACGCGTGCCAGCAGTGGCACGCGACAGCTTAAACAGTGGCACGCAAGCAATAAGTGCGAGAATGGGAGAATGTTTTTTTTGGCCGCGTTCGCAAATTCGCGCACACTGGGTTCAACGTCACAATGGTACCAAGTAATTTGATTGGACTAGAGGCAGTCTCAGGGACGCTCCGGCGCTCTCAGGGCAAATTTACGAATGCAGCCCTAGTCTCTCATCCACTCCACGAGAGTCGTATTCTGGCGGCAATTTTCAAAGTAAAATTCTGAATTCGATTCGATACAAGTGTTTCTGTTAAGGGGGCTTTCCTCTGTAGCTCAGATGTTTTGTTTGAAGGCTTATCAAACAAAGACACAATAAAATCAAGAATAAAAGACATCCCAGTGTCAGCCAGAAGTGTGGAACGAAGAATAGGAGAAATGGCAGAAAACGTGAAAGCGCAGCAGACCGCTGGTTTGAAAGATGCGACGGTGTTTAGCCTCGCACTTGATGAGAGCGTAGATGTGAATGACATGCCACGTCTGGCTGTCATAGCAAGATACTGTGATTCTGCTGCAAGGGAGGAGCTCTGCTGCCTAAAACCAATGCCAGAAACAACAAAAGGTGAGGACATCGCCAAAGTTCTTATCGAGCATTTTGTGGAGCGAGGGATTGACATTAGCAGGATTTTTGCAGTGACAACAGATGGTGCCCCTGCCATGGTCGGGAAACAGAGGGGAGCGGTTGCATTAATTGAGGAACGAGTTGGTCACCCCATTATGAAACTCCACTGCATCATACACCAAGAAAACGTATGTGCAAAGATGTCAAAGTCTGATCTTAATGAGGTTATGGCTACAGTGGTGAAGGTTGTTAACTTCATAGTTAAGCGATCTGCACTGACACACTGTGTGAGCAGATAATTCTCACACATGAAGAGCGTGCTGAGCCTCTCACGCAGCCGTCTGACAACTGACCACTCTGAAGCTTGTCTGTTACTTAAAGTGACCAAGTACCACCCCCAGATAATGGAGTTGAGCAAAGGAAAACAGGGCCAGGGATCACATTGATTGTTAGGACTGTTTACATGGCTTTGCATACATAGCTCTTTGCTAACAATTTTGTTGTTGTTGTTGTGGTTGGAATAAAAGAATAAAATGTAAGTAACAACCAAATAATGATATAAATATAAATTATAATTCATACAAGTAAGACCCTTGTATAATCACCATCCAGTTAGGCCTACTTATTAAAATGATAACCATAGGGAGCGCAGTTAGCAACTTTGTTAGAAATTGAGCGCTCCAATTTGCTTAAAGTTGTGCTACGCATCACAATGTTTTAGTTGTCTTAGATGTTATGTTGGTAATTTTGTTCAAGTTTCAGTTAGTTGACTGTTAGGCCTGTTTATTTAGCATACATGGCTTTGCATACAGAGCTCTTTGCTGAAAATGGTTGTTCATGTTGTGGAATAAAATTGCAGATCTGTTGGTCTGTTTGGTTTGGTTTGATGTCGAGTCATAATTAATGTTGATATTGTGGTTGGCACAGTGACTAAAGGCCCTTGCACACCAACGCGTTTTTTACGCGCGTTTTTTACGTCCGTTAAAAAAATAAATTAGAACTCATGTTGTGTCAACCACGCTTGCACACCAATCCGTAATTATTCGTCCGTCAAAAAAAAAAACGCAACAGGTTCGATTTTCTGCGTTTTCGCGTCCGTCAAAAGCGTTTTGAGAGTACCGGTAGTTTTTTTTTTTACTTTGGCCAACTCTGGCCACCGTACGAATGTACACTGAGGTAAACAGTGAGAGACATCTCTGAGGTAAATAGTGAGAGACACACATCTCTGAGGTAAATAGTAGGGATGTCCCGATCCGATACTGAGATCGGATATCGACCCGATATTGGTCCTGAATGCTGGATCGGAGATCGGACCAGAAAAAAAAAAGGCTCCGATCCGCGTGCCCGATCCGCGTCTGTGTTACGTCTGTGTTTACGACAGTTTGGGCTTTACGACATGTGCCGTATTACGTTTTGTGTTACACTCGTGTTTGATTAAATGGAGTTGCCAGCTCCGACTACAAGCTCTGAGTTCGACTCCGTTATTGAACATAACATTGGCGAGATGCGAGAGAAACTCCCCCCAGACAGCAAAATTGCAAAAGCAATAACGGAGAAATTGGTTCGGTTTATTGTGCTCGACGACCAACCACTTTCGGTGGTAGAGAATGTGGGGTTTCGGAGTTTAATTGAACACCTAGAGCCGCGTTATACTTTGCCCAGTCGGCATTATATAACCGAAAATGCCATCCCGAAAATGCACAATGAAGTGTGTGAGTTCCTCGCCAAACTATTGGAGAATGTCGATGCTATTAGCTTCACAACGGACATTTGGAGCTCAGACGTGTGTCCAATGTCGTTGTTGAGTCTCACAGCACACTGGATAGACTCTGATTTTACTTTCAAGAAAGCGGTGCTGCATGCCCGTGAGTTCCGTGGCTCACACACTGGGGATTCCATTAAGGCAGCCATGGAGGAGATGCTGCTCGAATGGAAAATTAACAAAAGCAAAGTCCATGTCGTTTTAAGAGAGGTGGTCACTGAGTACTGCAGAGTACTATTTTTGTTGCTTTAATAAAGGCTGGCAGTCTTTAATTTAACTGTTGTTGGTGTGGACTATATACTGGGGAGGTATTTGAATGAATGAATGAATGAATGGTCTTTATTGTCATTGCTACAGTACAGGTACCAAACAACGAAATTTAGGAGGGGTGGCTCCCCTGGTGTTAGGAAAAAAAAAATAAAAAAAATTCAGGGGTCAAAAAATGTATACAAATATCGGATCGGTATCGGTATCGCCGATACCCGAAGCCCAGGTATCGGTATCGGTATCGGTAGTGAAAAAGTGGGATCGGGACATCCCTAGTAAATAGTGAGAGACACACATCTCTGAGGTAAAGTAAAGTGCTAAAATAAGAGAAAGTGATGGCCTCCGAGAAGCTCATACTACTCGTGTCAGACCACAAAGCTCTTTATGAAAAAAAGAGCCGTGATTACAAAGATTCAGAATATAAAGACAGAATATGGCAGAGTATTGGAGAGCAGACTGGAATCGGGAATGGTATGTATTGATTACGAAAGATTAGACTAGTGGTCATTATTAGTTTTTCGTTTTTATTTTTTTATTTTTAAATCATGTTCGAAATAAAAGATTCATTCATTCATTCATTCATTCATTAATTTGTTAATTCATTCATTCATTCATTCGTAGACTAGTGATTGTGTTCTGGGTAGCTAGCTAGTTAGGTATGAATGCCATTTAGCAATAAGCTGTCTTGTTTTACTGTATAAAGCAGGGGAAGTGAAGAAAATGTGGCGCAACTTGCGGGACACATACATGCGCAAGAAGAGGGATGACAAATGTACAAGCGGTCAGGGAGCAAGAGTCAATAAAAAATGGAAGTACATGGAGGCAATGTCCTTCCTAGAATCGTCCACTACAAAGAGAAGGTAAAGTTAGCCTATCCAGAAATGCACAACAACAATGATGATGATGCTTACAGCAGAGTGCAACTTATTAGCCACACAGTATGGTTTCATAACGCAGATAACGCCTACTTTCAACAGATCAGACAGTAATGTTCAATTTGATGAGGAGGATGAAACAGAGGATAAGGAGGACACACAGACAGAGAGGTCCAGTGTAGGGAAGGAGACAGAGCAGACCAGCTCAGCCTCTTCAGGTATAACAAGTTGAGATTTTTTTTGTTATCATTTGCACCTACCACTGGTGTGTATAACTCAAAATTAGTTATATTTAGAGGATATGCATTTGGTTTAATACATCGTTTTGCATGCATGTGCTTCCTCCTCTGTACATGCAAAACTATGGATTAAATCAAGTACTTGTACTAAGTACTAATCAACTTTCAGATTTGTTCTTCTTTGAGTGTGACCCTACCTCTCCTCTAAATATAGCCCCTCCAGGTAGCCAGGGTGCCAAACGGGTGAAGAGGCAGGCAGAGTGTGAGGATGGGCTAGACGGTACCTCCGTTGGAGAGAAGAGAGGGACGAGAGGAAAGAAAAGGTGGATCATGTGTCCTCCTTTCTCAGCAGCTTGGCCCCCACCATGAGACAACTCCCCCCAGAGAAGCTCTCGTATCTTCAAATGAAGATACAGGAGCTGGTCCATGATGCTACCTTTGGGGGGGGCTTCTTGGGGGAGTCTGAATATGTTACATATCATAATATGTTTTTTTATTTTTTATGGCCTCTTCTGAGTGTTACATATTACATAATTAGTTTCCTGTGTTTATGTTATTTTTACTGTGTATAATTGTGTTAGTAGTAGTAGTAGTAGTAGTAGTGTTATAGTAGTAGTAGTAGTAGTAGTAGTAGTAGTAGTAGTAGTAGTAGTAGTAGTAGTAGTAGTAGTAGTAGTAGTAGTAGTAGTAGTAGTAGTAGTAGTAGTAGTAGTAGTTGTAGTAGTATAGTTGTATTTTATGTATTCAGGGCGCCATTGGAAAAGAGAGAAATTAAAAATAGACATCATTAATGCAAAATAAACAAACAAAGTCATCTGGTCTTTTGTTCTTTTACTTAAGTTAAGTGTAGTAGTATTTACAAAATATAACAGTAACAAGTAACAGTAACAATAGCCAATGTAGCTAATAACAAAGTGTTCAATTTTCAATTTGTAACAAAGTCTTTCTCTACGGGAGTCCACGAAGCACACGGTTGAATTGGCCTCCTAGTTGGCCAGCAGGTGAGACAAAATACCTCTTGAAGGTGTCGCGAATTAGTAGAGCCTCTGCAGATGCTCGGTTGCCCCTTGGCCTCTGGATCTCCTGCAGACCCGCATAGCCGTCAGCATCGTCGCCATCGATGTCATCCTGGCCGGCGTGTCCCTCTACTCCATGGCGCAGGTAGTTACACAGCACGCAGGTTGCCTTTATTATACTGTCTACCAGGTCAGGGTTCACCTCCATTGGCCTTTTGTAAACCCTGAAGCGCTGGGTCAGAATGCCGAATGCATTTTCTGAGATGCGGCGTGCTCTTGACAGGCGGAGGTTGAAGACGCGCTTGTCCTCTTCAAGATGCTTTCCGGGGTAGGGTCGGAGGAGGTATGGCTTCATGGGGAAGGCTTCGTCTGCCACGATGATGTGGTTGACCTTCCCCAATTCAGGTGCAGACGGGAGCTCTGATGGGGGAGGAACATTCAGTGTTCCACGCTGGAGGGCCCGTCCCAGTGCAGAATCTGCGAATATGCCTCCATCGCTGTTCCCACCATAGCTCCCCACATCGATGGCGAGGAACCGGTAATCTGCATCAACCAATGCTAAAAGAACCACACTGAAACTTCCTTTATAATTAAAAAATAAGGAGCCAGTGTTTGCAGGGGCCTCAATTCTGACATGCTTCCCATCTAGAGCTCCAATGCAATTGGGGAAGTTCCAAACCTCATTGAACCTCCCTGCTGTGTACTTCCAGATCTCCTCTGTTGGAGCTGGCATGTACTTTTCTTGAAGTTGCAGCCAGATTTGGTCACAGGTCTCCCTCACTATCTTCCCTACAGTGCTGATGCCCAACCGGAAACTGCTGGCAATGGTGGTGAATGAGTCTCCAGTGCTGAGATATCTAAAATCACAAAGGAGAAAAATGAATTAATCAATTAACACATGTGGGTGCATGTGAGTGTGTATGTTTATATATTTATTATTATATGCTTAAATTATGCGGCAGGTCATCAAGGTGTAGCCTAAAAGGGCCTGTGTCCACATAGTGTCTATTTCTGAGCGCTATGTAATTAAATTAGATGATACAGTGGATAAGTCCAGGTAGGCTATATTATATGTAACCTATTATACAGTATGTATAATGTAGGCTCTCATATTTTGATGTGCATATTTATAGTGCGTACAATTTGGATTCAACTCTTTTACGTGTGTGTGTGTGTGTGTGTGTGTGTGTGTGTGTGTGTGTGTGTGTGTGTGTGTGTGTGTGCGGGCATACCTTAGACATACTGCCAGCCGCTGTTCTGGATCAATTGGATCGCGGTAATTGGTGGCCTTCTTTATGATGTGTGGTTCCAGTATTGCTAGCAGAGAATCAAAATGGACCACCGACATCAAGGACCCCAATTGAAATAAGCCAGTGGCTTTCTTGGGTTTTTATCCTGTTAGTTGACCTTGTATGTAATATGTACTTTCATGTACCTACTTCTGCAAATCTTCTAATAAAGTTTTCAATCAATCAAAAAAAACATCCTGAGGTAAACCTGGAAACGATCTGGATAATTCCTCAGATCTTTTATTAGCAGTTGAAACTCCCCTTGCTGCCAACGAGTTCTGAGGATGGGGTGGATCCAATATTTCCTTTTCCTTTTCCTATTTTCAAGAAGTGAGAGGAGCACAAAATCATCCTCACTGCTTGAAGACGCCATGTTGCTTATTGCGAAAGGGAGGAGAGGAGAGTAGGCGTGTCAACAGACCCTGAAAGTTCGCAACGCAAAAAAAACGCAACGGACTGGTGTGCAAGGTCTCTGTGCGTGACGTTTTTTTCCGGATGACGGATTAAAAATACGCAGGCGTAAACGCACGCATTGGTGTGCAAAGGCCTTAACAAGAAAATTAAAAAATGGCACTTAATATAAAAAAGGTTGCCTACCCCTGTGATAGACTATCCTTCAGCTCAGAAATAGATGTACTGCCATGATTATAAAGTCTAAATCAAGTTACTATTTAAACACCATCTCTGATTCTGGCGGTGATCCAACTACACATTGGAAAGCAGTTAAATCACAATAAATAGTTCCTCTCCCTGTCAACGTCATCAACTTTTATCCAAGTCTAACATCATATGGATACAAACAGAATAAGTGACGCTTTCCACCAGCATTTTATCAATCACTCCAACTCCTACCGTCAGGTCGGCGCCTCCGTTGTTGTTCAAGCTAGTGTCGCTTTCCCAGTCTTTGTGTAATAAGTGAACATGTTGTAATGTTTGCCCTCTAGCACAGTTATAAACTTAATAAATGACTCGTGTTGTCTTCAGTCTCAGCACTGTGTGCGTCTATTGATCCACCATTTTAGTTTCACGTCCCGTTTCACATCCCGTTCCCTGGTCTCGCGGGAATAGCTGACGTCTTTATGACGTCTGAAGTTTATTTGTATAGCATTTTTCATACAACAGGGGCAATTCAAAGTGCTTTACAGTTTTTTGAAATACAAATATGATACACAAACAAAATACAAATATGATGCCTTAGGTTAGGAGAGACGTCAGCTATTCCCGTGAGACCAACGAACAGGTCCATACACAGTCCGCTAGGTGGCGGTAATGCGCCTTAAGTTGGTCGCAAACCTTCAAACTGAGAAGAAGAAGAAGAAGAAGAGGAAGCCCAACGAACCAAGTATATCCAGCGAGTAGGGTCCAACTGCGCGCATCAAATGAGTAGGGTCCAACTGCGCGCATCAAATCCATCACCCGGAAATGTGATGTACCATACGTCATCATACCGCGCCTGCATATTTGCATAGACTACGTCATCGCCTTACTACGGTACCGGTGGAAACCATGAATCGCCTTACTACGGCCTTACTACGGTGGAAACTACGGAAAAAACTAATATGTAGAGTACAGTCCTATCAATTGTTCGAAAAGGAGTAGGAAGAAGCCTGTCCTACCCCTGTTTATACTTAACAATTATGCTTACATTATATAATCCAATTAATTAATACATATATTTCAGTATCATCCGTTCTAATACTTTTTCATTAAAAATAATTTAAACCTTTTTTTAAATAGAGCAATAGAGCAATATTTCTGCTTTCCTTCATATTTTCTTCATATTTTTGACATTAGGAACAAGTTATTAGTGTGATCACGATATCCGACCTCATGTACAATCCTCATAGCTTTTTTCTGTAGTGTAATCAATGGGTTTAAAGTGCTTTTATATTCATTTCCCCATATCTCCACACAGTAACTCAAATAGGGTAAGACAAGATGTTAAGTTATCCTATACTTGTGCAGCTAACGTTGCATTCGGAGGAAACACGATGAAGATCACCTTTAGCCAAGCCTGGCATATTTATTGGCGGGCTGTACACACATCAGTCTCACGGTGACAGTCTTGAACTAACAAAGTTCCCACAGGTGATCAACACACACATGAACGTGATGACGCAGGCATGCGTCCTATACCCTGCGCCTTAGCGCCTCTTGTGGCACAATCTTAACATTACACATTACACATTATATATCAACTGAGGACATATATCACACAACTCTTAACACCCCCACTTGTACTCAGGTTGTTGCAATCTGAACGAAAATAACAAAAAATACAGAATGAAAGTGGACCCCTGTCTTACACATTTCAAACTCCAAAAATAATAGCTGCAAACTTCTTCAGTTTCAACTTAGTTACAGGTTTTGTCATTATATCAGCAACCATGTCATCTGTAGGACAATACATCAAAATAACTCTCCCCTCACTCACAGTAGATCTGATAAAGTGGTACTTTATGTCCACATGCTTACTCCTCTGTCTGTTTACAGGGTTTTTGGCAAGAGCAATTGTTCCCTGATTGTCCTCATACACTATTGTTTGTGTGTACATGTAGTTATCTATACCTCCTAGTAACTGCTCTAGGTATAGACACTCCTGTATGGTTGAAGCCAGTGCCATATATTCCGCCTCACAGGTGGAAAGTGCAACCGTAGGTTGTTTTCTAGTTTTCCATGAAACTAGAGAGCTGTTCTTACTAAGCCTCACACAGTACCCTGTGGTACTGCGCCTGTCTCTGACATCAGACGCCCAGTCAGCATCACTGTAGGCCTGTATACCTAGCTTCTCACTGTCGTTTTTGAAACGTAACCCTTTCTTAGAAGTGCCCTTGAGATACCTCAATGTGTGTTTCACAGTGACCCACTGCTCCTCTGTAGGCTCAGCAAAGTACTGTGATAGCCTGCTTACCACAAAACTTAAATCTGGTCTGGTACAAGTAGTTAGGTATATAAGGCTTCCTACAGCCTCCCTGTACATCCTGACATCATTCATCTTTACTGCATCCTCAGTATATTCCAGTTTCTGATCACAAGGCGTTTCTCTAATTCTACAATTTTGCATATTAAAACGCTGTAATATCTTGTTAGTGTACCTTTCCTGTGACATCTTTACACATCCATCGGATTGGCTGAAATCGATACCCAGAAAATGTTTGAGACTGCCGAGATCTTTCATCTTAAACTTTCCTGCGAGCATCTCTTTCACCTCTCTCAAAACCTTCTCATTGCTGGCTGCAATGATCAAGTCATCGACCCATATGATTATGATCACCTTCTCGTCTTTTGACTCTTTGGCATAAACACAGTGGTCGGCTGGGTTTTGTGTGAACCCGTTTTCAGTTAAACAATCATGCAAGACTCTATTCCAATTTCGCCCCGATTGTTTAAGACCATAAAGTGATTTTTCTAGCTTATACACTAGATCATCCTCCTTCTCTTCATAACCCTCTGGTGGATTGATGTATATGTCATAATCTATGGGAGCGTGCAAATACGCTGTTTTCACGTCCATCTGGTGTAGGAGTAGGTTCTCCTGTGCTGCTTTTTGTAACACCACCCTTACACTCGTCAGGTTTGCTGTGGGTGAAAACGTCTCCCCATAGTCTATCCCCATTACCTGGCTGTAACCCTTGGCCACAAACCGTGCTTTGTACTTGTCTCTTCCATTTATATCACTCTTGATAGAGTAAACCCATCTACCCCCCACTGTTTTCTTGCCTATTGGCAGGGTTGTCAGGGTAAATGTCTTGTTCTCTTCTAACGACTGGACCTCCTCATCCATGGCTTTTACCCACTCTTTTGAGTTATCTGACCTCATAGCCTCTCCAAAAGTCTGTGGAACACCACATACCGCCCTGTAGCAGTAGTCTACTGTGGTATGAACCCCATCACTATCACTGTCTTCATCTACAAAATCCTCTAAGTGACTCGGTTTCTTCCTTTCTCTGGTTGGATACCTCCTACTCTCAGGTTCATCACCTGTCACACTCTGTTGTGTTTGGTTATGGTCATTAGGCCTCACCACTGCACCTGGATTACCACTATGTGTACTTCTACTCTGTTCACTTGGCTCTTCAGCATTTTCTGTTCTCCTATTGGCCTCCTGTGTGGTCTCGCTAGTCCTTGGTTGTCCCATACTGTTATAGTCATCATTTGAGTTTGTCTCACATGTCTGTGTCTGTTTTTCTACAGCTGCCCTGCTCACAAACTTCACTAGCCTGTGTTTCTGTACTTTGTTTGTATCTGAATGATATACCAAATATGCCGGGCTGTTCTTGTCATATCCCACAAAACACCCCTGGTCACACCTGGTATCTAGTTTTCCCTTGTCCTGTTTGTACGTGTAGCATACAGACCCAAACTTCTGCATTTTAGATACATTTGCTTTCTTGCCTGTCAGCAGCTGGTAAGGAGTTTGCCCTGTACGTCTGTTAAAGCATCTGTTACGTACCATCGCTGCTGTTTGTACTGCGTAGTGCCATAGTTGTTTTGGTAGCTTGCTTTCAACTATCATGCACCTACCCATCTCAAAAAGAGTACGCCAACCCCTCTCTGCAGTCCCGTTCTGGTGTGGGGAATACGGAGCTGACGTTTCATGTCTAATTTTGTTTTTCCTTAACAGTGTTTGAAAATCATTGCATGTATACTCAGTTCCATTATCGGATCTGATGGATTTTACTTTCCCGTACGGGGATACATCTGCTAGGAACTTTTCCGTAGCTTGTACTGTGTCGCTTTTCTTTTTCAGAAAATATACAAACACTGCGCTCGAGTAATCATCTGTGAACGACTGCACATATTTGTAGCCATCTATTGAGTCTGTGGCTATAGGACCTGCAAGGTCTGTGTGTACCATCTGTAAGGGAGCCTCCGCTCTAGTATCAGGGTCTCTATTTCTGGTTTGTGCAAACTTCCCCTGAATACACACCTCACACTCTTGCTCGGGTCTACCTGTTTTGCCCTTGATCTGCATACCCTCAACCACATTCTGCAACTTTAGAACATCGTCATAATTACAGTGGCCTAATATCTCATGCCATGTCTGTATGTCGTGACATGCATTACACTTATCATTAGATTCACCTTCAGTATGCAAATAATACAACTTGCCATATACATGAATGTCAAATCTGTTACCGTCTCTGGTTATCAGTGCATCTTTCTCTTCTTTGAAAACGACCGTGGCCCCGCTGTTAGTCGCCGCCTTCACCGAGAAGATGTTCTGGGGGTATGACGGTATGAACAAAGCGTTTCTCAGCGTCGCCTTGTGCCGTCGTCCACTGCTGTCGATCAGAGAAACCTCAGCATCTCCCCTTCTCTGAGCGACCCCGCTGCACCGGGTGCCGTCTGCCAACTCGACACTGTGCTTTTCTGGTCTGAAAGTGCAGTCAAAGTCTTTAAACTTGGTCACGTCGGTGATGATATGAGATGTGGCCCCCGTGTCCACCATCAATCCTTTCTCCTGGACGCCGCTCGCCGACTGCTGCTGGGTGCCGGTCTCTCCGTCTCTCATCTTGAACGCGTAGTCAGCGTCGCCATCTGCTGAGACTTTACACGCGCCATCCTTTCTTTCCTTACGCCTACACGTGGAGTCTTTGTGTGTGTCACTTCTGCAACGACTACACCATGTCTTCTGTCGACATTCTTTCGCTCGGTGGCCTTTGGTGCCACACTTGAAGCAGACCACCTCTGTATCTTCTTTGTACCGGTCGCGTGCGTTTGTCTTGGCGGGTCGCCGTCCGGTTCTCCCTTGGGTCTTCATCACACTGTCGCTCGACTCAGCTGCGTTTATCTTTTCTGTTTCTTCAAAACTTCTTAGCTTAGTCTTGAATTCTGCGAATGTGATGTTACCATCTGTATGTGCCACGTGTATTGCGAATGGCTTAAAACTCCCAGGCAGTCCTTTTAAGACCATAGCCACTAGTAGGCCGTCTCCCAACGTCTCACCTGCATTCCGCAGTGCTGTGATGGCTGTTTCTGCTCTGATGATGTAGTCCATGATGCTTTCGTTGTCCGCTTTCTGAAGCGATGTAAGCATGGTGTACAGGTTAATTATCCGGGGTTTTCCCTTCCCGGCATAATACTCTCTCAATATTTTCAGAGCCTTTCTTCCGTTGTTGGCCGCATCCCTCATAATTAATGATAGGCTTTTGTCATCCAACAGTAGAATCATCTCTGCGTATGCGTCGGCATTTTTCTTTTCGTCTGCCGCCATTTCGGCTTCAGTCCTCGGTTCCCCCAGGACCGTGTTCTTTAGCCCCAATAAATGAAATTGTCCCAGCATTTTGGTCTCCCAAAGTTCATATTTTGTCTCATCTCCGTCGAATGCCAGTCGAGAGAACCTGCTTGTTCCTCGTTTATCCATGATGCTAGTTTGCTCTTCTTGCTAGCTAGCAGCCCGTCAGCACACTGTCCGTTGTGACTACACGGTGGAAAACTGACAATATTTTCTTCAGAACGACTCCTGGGCCCATAACCTTTTAAGTTATCCTATACTTGTGCAGCTAACGTTGCATTCGGAGGAAACACGATGAAGATCACCTTTAGCCAAGCCTGGCATATTTATTGGCGGGCTGTACACACATCAGTCTCACGGTGACAGTCTTGAACTAACAAAGTTCCCACAGGTGATCAACACACACATGAACGTGATGACGCAGGCATGCGTCCTATACCCTGCGCCTTAGCGCCTCTTGTGGCACAATCTTAACATTACACATTACACATTATATATCAACTGAGGACATATATCACACAACTCTTAACACAAGACAACAATATAGAGTATACAACATTCTCTGTTCCAGAATATGTTTTGCCCTGCACAATACTGCAATACTCCTTGATACTTTGGATCTAACGTATCTTATATGAGATTTCCAACAGAATTTACTGGGCTTAAAGTGCAGACTCTCAGCTTTAGGTTAAGGGTATTCACATCCAAATTGAAGGAAGGGTTTATGAATTATAGCTCTTATATATAATAACCAAAAGTAATTAGACAATTGACTCAAAAGCTGTTTCATGGGCCAGTGTGGGCTATTTATTCCTTCATTATTTCTTTATCAATTAAGCAGGTAAAAGGTCTGAGTTGATTCCAAGTGTGGCATTTGCATTTGGAGGCTGTTGCTGTATACGCACAACATGCAGTCAACAGAGCTCTCAATGCAACTGAAACAGGCCATCCTTAGGCTGTAAAAACAAAACAAAAATCCATCAGAGAGATAGTGGGAACATTAATACTGGCCAAATTAACTGTTTGGTACATTCTGAGAAAAAAAGAATGCACTGGTGAGTGTGATGACATGGACATGCATGGCTTCCAATGGCACTGGGTCACTAGTGTTTATTGATGATGTGAAGACAGAAGCAGACAGATGAATTCTGAAGTGTTTAGGGATATTCTGTCTGCTCAGATTCAGACAAATTCAGCAAAGTTGATTGGATGGTGCTTCACAATACAGATGGACAATGACCCAAAATATAGTGTGTAAGCAACCCGGGACTTTTTTAAGGCAAAGAAGTGGAATATTCTGCAATGGCCAGAGTCAATCACCTGATCTCAACCCAATCAAGCATGCATTTCACTTGCTGAAGACAAAACTAAAGGCAGAAAGACCCACGAACAAACAACAACTGAAGACTGCTGCAGTAAAGGCCTGACAAAGCATCACAAAGGAGGAAACCCAGCATTTGGTGATGTCCATGTGTTCCAGACTTCAGGCAGTCATTGCCTGCAAAGGATTCTCGACTAAGTATTAAAAATGAACATTTTACTTACTGTATGATTGTTAATTTGTCCAATTACTTTTGAGCTCCTGAAAATAGGAGACTGTATAAAAATGGTTGCAATTCCTAAATGTTTCATACAATATTTTTGTTCAACCCCTTGAATTAAAGCTGAAAGTATGCACTTCAATTACATCTTGATTGTTTCATTTCAAATCCTTTGTGGTGGCATACAGAGACAAAATTATGGAAATTGTGTCACTGTCCAAATACTTCCAGACCTAACTGTATATAAATAAAAGAATGTCAATGACCCCAGGTGTGGGACTTTATTAGGTCAAACACAATGTATAGGTGTGTTGCAACACAAATGCCCGAAAAATTGTACAAGGGATCAAATCAATTGTATATACAAGTTTTATTTGTATAGCGCATTTCTTACAAGATGCGACTCAATGCGCTTCACGTAATGACAGATGTTCAGTGTCCAGTGTAGTGTTCAGTGTTGTGTCCAGTGTCCAGTGTAGTGTTCAGTGTTGTGTCCAGTGTCCAGTGTAGTGTTCAGTGTTGTGTCCAGTAGTGTTCAGTGTTGTGTCCAGTGTCCAGTGTAGTGTTCAGTGTCCAGTGTAGTGTTCAGTGTTGTGTCCAGTGTCCAGTGTAGTGTTCAGTGTTGTGTCCAGTGTCCAGTGTAGTGTAGTGTTCAGTGTTGTGTCCAGTGTAGTGTTCAGTGTTGTGTCCAGTGTCCAGTGTAGTGTTCAGTGTTGTGTCCAGTGTAGTGTAGTGTTCAGTGTTGTATCCAGTGTAGTGTAGTGTTCAGTGTTGTGTCCAGTGTAGTGTTCAGTGTTGTGTCCAGTGTCCAGTGTAGTGTAGTGTTCAGTGTTGTGTCCAGTGTAGTGTAGTGTTCAGTGTTGTGTCCAGTGTAGTGTAGTGTTCAGTGTTGTGTCCAGTGTCCAGTGTAGTGTTCAGTGTTGTGTCCAGTGTCCAGTGTAGTGTTCAGTGTTGTGTCCAGTGTCCAGTGTAGTGTAGTGTTCAGTGTTGTGTCCAGTGTAGTGTAGTGTTCAGTGTAGTGTCCAGTGTAGTGTTCAGTGTTGTGTCCAGTGTTCAGTGTAGTGTTCAGTGTTGTGTCCAGTGTCCAGTGTAGTGTAGTGTTCAGTGTTGTGTCCAGTGTAGTGTTCAGTGTTGTGTCCAGTGTCCAGTGTAGTGTTCAGTGTCCAGTGTAGTGTTCAGTGTTGTGTCCAGTGTCCAGTGTAGTGTTCAGTGTTGTGTCCAGTGTCCAGTGTAGTGTAGTGTTCAGTGTTGTGTCCAGTGTAGTGTTCAGTGTTGTGTCCAGTGTTCAGTGTAGTGTTCAGTGTTGTGTCCAGTGTAGTGTAGTGTTCAGTGTTGTGTCCAGTGTTCAGTGTAGTGTTCAGTGTTGTGTCCAGTGTTCAGTGTAGTGTTCAGTGTTGTGTCCAGTGTCCAGTGTAGTGTAGTGTTCAGTGTTGTGTCCAGTGTCCAGTGTAGTGTTCAGTGTTGTGTCCAGTGTCCAGTGTAGTGTTCAGTGTTGTGTCCAGTGTCCAGTGTAGTGTTCAGTGTTGTGTCCAGTGTCCAGTGTAGTGTTCAGTGTTGTGTCCAGTGTCCAGTGTAGTGTTCAGTGTTGTGTCCAGTGTCCAGTGTAGTGTAGTGTTCAGTGTTGTGTCCAGTGTCCAGTGTAGTGTTCAGTGTTGTGTCCAGTGTCCAGTGTAGTGTTCAGTGTTGTGTCCAGTGTCCAGTGTAGTGTTCAGTGTTGTGTCCAGTGTCCAGTGTAGTGTTCAGTGTTGTGTCCAGTGTCCAGTGTAGTGTAGTGTTCAGTGTTGTGTCCAACCCCCAGTGGTCAGACACGGACAGCTCCGTTGGTGGCCAGTCGTCCCTCTGCTCGGGACCACAGCTCGGCGCCTGCAAAAAGTCAGCTCTCAAAAACAAGAAAACAAGCAATAAAAATAGGGGGATAAGTAATCGGTAGACATCTGAGAATGTAGCTATTGTGAACTTTTAAATTACATTAAGTGGTTGAAGACAACGCAGCGTTTTTTAGCCCTACCAGCTGTACATCTTATATGCATAACTGCATTTTGTTGTTGGTACTTGTACTCAGCAATGACAATAAAGTTGAATCTAATCTAATATCTCTCTAATATCTCTGATAACGCTAAACCACATAGGATTACCCAATTAGCCAAGCCAGATGAACAAAACTACGTGCGAAACAGCCGCGTAACACATGCAACAACCTAAATAATAAATACACATCTGAAAACTATAACATGTTCATTAATAATATTTCGAAATTCTCACCTGAGCTGCATTTGCCATTGTATTTGTAATTCTTCTTCTTCTTCTTCTTCTTCTTCTTCTTATCAATTGCGTGTTCAAATTATTGTTCGTTAAATGTCCTATACAATGTCGCCGTGTTTTTAAAATCCATTTAAGATCCTTCAAAATCTCGCGGTTTCTCGCGGTTACTTTTACAGACGCGCTTACGATGACGTGGTCCAAAAATGGTACATCACATTTCCGGGTGATAGATTTGATGCGCGCAGTTGGATATACTTGCATCAAATCCATCACCCGGAAATGTGATGTACCATACGTCATCATACCGCGCCTGCATATTTGCATAGACTACGTCATCGCCTTACTACGGTGGAAACTACGGTAGAAACCATGAATCGCCTTACTACGGTGAAAACTACGGAAAAAAATAATATGTAGAGTACAGTCCTATCAATTGTTCGAAAAGGAGTAGGAAGAAGCCTGTCCTACCCCTGTTTATACTTAACAATTATGCTTACATTATATAATCCAATTAATTAATACATATATTTCAGTATCATCCGTTCTAATACTTTTTCATTAAAAATAATTTAAACCTTTTTTTAAATAGAGCAATAGAGCAATATTTCTGCTTTCCTTCATATTTTCTTCATATTTTTGACATTAGGAACAAGTTATTAGTGTGATCACGATATCCGACCTCATGTACAATCCTCATAGCTTTTTTCTGTAGTGTAATCAATGGGTTTAAAGTGCTTTTATATTCATTTCCCCATATCTCCACACAGTAACTCAAATAGGGTAAGACAAGACAACAATATAGAGCAGGGGTCGGCAATTAGGTTTGGCCTCGGGCCAATTTTTTTTTGAGCCACTAGATGGCGGGCCCGAACATAATCAAAGGCTAATTTAAGTAATTGATTGTTTAAAAATGTGACACGTTCTAATGCTTTGACTTTTCTTTCGACTGTACACATCGCTAGTCAACTAACACAGCTTGTTTTGTGAACCTGCTAACAATGTAAAGTAGTGTTCTAGTTAACTAGGTAGCTGTCCAATCCATTATGTTGCAGTATTTTGGCTTGATTAGCGAGTTTGTGTTGTGATTCTCAACAACGTTGAAACGTAGTTTCACACTTTTCCATATTTTTGAATAATAAATGTGTGGACTGACGATGTAGCGTAGCCTAACTTATTCTAATAATTATGTAACATAGTTTCATTCTGATAATTATTCCCCCCTCCTCCCAGACAAGGTCACATTATTATTATTGGATTGGTTGTTTGCGTGCCGGGTGAAGTTAGCCAAACATTTAACCTGCTAGCAAGAGAAACATAATGTCACTCTCCAAAGGTCTAAAGAGGAAAGTTGACGGTGGAAACAGGGCATTTAAAGAGGAATGGACAGCGAACTATACGTTCATCCTACCTGGTTTCATCAATGCAAAGCCGTTGTGAGAGACATTTTCCGTGCTCACAATGTTCCCTTTCTATACGCGAGTCGTCCTTTTCGTCAATGAATGCGATAAAGACGCACGAGAGGAATCGATGGATGCATAAAAACCTTGAGAACTGCCTGTGGATTAAAGTGACGTCAATATCACCAGATATCAAGCAAATACTGACCGATGGGAGATGCTTTTTGTTTGCGCCGATTTTGTTTTCAATGTTTTTCAGAAAATTAAACAGAATTTGCGTTGTTACTGTTCATATGTGTGTTGCAGTCACATATACGTAAACATTACGTTTGAATGGCTTACTGAGCTCGTGTTATTTTGTTCAAACCACACACGGTTTGTCGGCTATTTCAGCACCGTGACGCGTTGTCCACCTGCTTATGATTCACTCTGAGGGGTTCAGCGTCAGTGCGCTTCGGTGCACCTTGCTGCCTGATTGTCTGTCCCTGTGTCATTCACTGGAGTTCGATTCTCTATTCGGACATTATAGGCGCTATATGTGGGACTGTCGGTCCGATATTATTATAAAAAAATTAAAAAAATAAAAAATAAAAAGTGGATTCTCAAAATAATCTGCTGGGCCAAATATTATTGGTGACGGGCCAGCAATGGCCCACGGGCCGCCTATTGCCGACCCCTGATATAGAGTATACAACATCCTCTGTTCCAGAATATGTTTTGCCCTGCACAATACTGCAATACTCCTTGATACTTTGGATCTAACGTATCTTATATGAGATTTCCAACAGAATTTACTGGGCTTAAAGTGCAGACTCTCAGCTTTAGGTTAAGGGTATTCACATCCAAATTGAAGGAAGGGTTTATGAATTATAGCTCTTATATATAATAACCAAAAATAATTAGACAATTGACTCAAAAGCTGTTTCATGGGCCAGTGTGGGCTATTTATTCCTTCATTATTTCTTTATCAATTAAGCAGGTAAAAGGTCTGAGTTGATTCCAAGTGTGGCATTTGCATTTGGAGGCTGTTGCTGTATACGCACAACATGCAGTCAACAGAGCTCTCAATGCAACTGAAACAGGCCATCCTTAGGCTGTAAAAACAAAACAAAAATCCATCAGAGAGATAGTGGGAACATTAATACTGGCCAAATTAACTGTTTGGTACATTCTGAGAAAAAAAGAATGCACTGGTGAGTGTGATGACATGGACATGCATGGCTTCCAATGGCACTGGGTCACTAGTGTTTATTGATGATGTGAAGACAGAAGCAGACAGATGAATTCTGAAGTGTTTAGGGATATTCTGTCTGCTCAGATTCAGACAAATTCAGCAAAGTTGATTGGATGGTGCTTCACAATACAGATGGACAATGACCCAAAATATAGTGTGTAAGCAACCCAGGACTTTTTTAAGGCAAAGAAGTGGAATATTCTGCAATGGCCAGAGTCAATCACCTGATCTCAACCCAATCAAGCATGCATTTCACTTGCTGAAGACAAAATTAAAGGCAGAAAGACCCACGAACAAACAACAACTGAAGACTGCTGCAGTAAAGGCCTGACAAAGCATCACAAAGGAGGAAACCCAGCATTTGGTGATGTCCATGTGTTCCAGACTTCAGGCAGTCATTGCCTGCAAAGGATTCTCGACAAAGTATTAAAAATGAACATTTTACTTACTGTATGATTGTTAATTTGTCCAATTACTTTTGAGCTCCTGAAAATAGGGGACTGTGTATAAAAATGGTTGCAATTCCTAAATGTTTCATACAATATTTTTTGTACAACCCCTTGAATTAAAGCTGAACGTCTGCACTTCAATTACATCTTGATTGTTTCATTTCAAATCCTTTGTGGTGGCATACAGAGCCCAAATTATGGAAATTGTGTCACTGTCCAAATACTTCCAGACCTAACTGTATATAAATAAAAGAATGTCAATGACCCCAGGTGTGGGACTTTATTAGGTCAAACAGGTTTGAGGGGTCAGGCAAAGGACTTGGTGGAGTCAGGCAAGGGTCAGGCGATCATCGTTGTAATCCATGGAGCAGGGCAGGAACCGTGGTGCAAGGTGCTGGGCTGGAGGTGTCCATGGTGCTGAGTGCACACTGATGAGCTAAATAAAACATTCTATTTCTGATGAGTCAACAGCACTAGGGCTCCTTCACAAAACCCTTACTGGAATCTTCATACACTCTGTGAATTAGTCTTTACTTTCTGATGAGTCAACAGCACTAACCCCATCCAGTGCGACATGTAGATAGCATATATTTAGAATATGTAAAATGCAAACACCAGAAATGCAAGAAAGTTTATGAGGTATACCAAATGGAATTAATAACAAGTGTTACAACCCTTCTGTCTAGAGTAAAATAAGGGCCTAGGGTAGAGTGCACAACGTACAGGTGCTATAATAGGGTTAGGCTAGGGTATCGGATAACGTCAAGAGTAGCAGGAACGAGCATATGAACCAACCATTAAGTGGTTACGATCTGGCGATGACTGGAAGCAGGAGCAGAGCTTAAGTAGGAGCCAGTCGCGGTCTTATTCGTCCACACCTGGCACCACTGATTGATGGCTGATGAGCCAGGGGCGCTCTTAACACTAGAACAGCCGTGAGGTGTTAAACAGCACCAGTGAGTACAAAAACAATTCTACCTTTGCACTCGATCACATTTCAGGACCCTCCTTTCATGACATTTCCTAGATATGTGCGTTCTACCACCCAGCATTTTTACATTTTCAAAATCGAGTTAGTATAAAGCGTTTTAGCAGTATTTCTGTGTGTGTCTGTGTATTTGTGGCTGCCATCTTTTTCTCCAAGCCTGCAATTCTCTTTTATATCAGCAGAGGTAGCAAGGGGGCACACACTGTGCTCAAATTCAGGCTTCAGTGCTGAATGAGACACAGTGCATAAGACTGATATTTGTGTTTATATATAGGCTACAATAACAATCAAAATAAGATATGTATATGTGCAGACAGTTATGAAAATGATAAACTGTACAGTATGTCTCCCAATCAATGTTCGTTCAGACAATACAACCAAAGGCGTAAAAATACTGATGTTCTCATAATGTAATTATAGATATAGCTAAATTAGACTGTAGACTGCTATGGAGGTATATTGAAACCAATATATAGATTATATATATATAGATTATATATACAACCTGATTGGATTAAATAAGATTCTGTTGTGATTGTGTTGACATTGTTGTGATTGCAAAATAAATCTTGGTTATGTAATGTGTAAAGAACATGATGACACGAATGCCTATTATGATGATATGCAAAAGGGACAATCTGTCTATGAATCTTGAACAATCACCGGTTGAATATGCTAATATAGGAACAGTGCCTAAAACCCCACTTCAAAAGGTTGTTATTCAAAGGCAGCATCCAAAGCCTACTAACACATTGCACAGTAAAAGAGAACATGATCAAATGTCAACAATGAATAATCAGTCAACAATGGATAATCTTATCAATCAAGACACCATGTCCAATGTAGAGCAAAAACATGACATCGCTGATATCCTTCTTACTCAGCAGAAACTTGCTTTACTTCCTGTGAGGGAAATTAATACATTTGATGGAGACCCAATGAATTTCCTACCCTTTATGCGTGCTTTTGAACATTGTATTGAGGACAAGACAAGTAGCAATCCAGACAGGCTTTATTTCCTGGAACAGTACACCACTGGACAGTCACGAGACTTGGTGCGTAGCTGCATGCATATGCAACCAGACAGAGGCTATGCTGAAGCTAAGAAGATAGTAGTAGTAATAGTAGGCAATTGTTTATCACAGATGAATCCTGACAATTGATGGTTGATGCATGGGGGAGGGTCATCTTATTCTCAATGATCTCTTTCTGATCGTTTCCGATCACCACACAAAGGATGCCTCCAACAAGCCCTTCAAACCATCCCCCACCAGAAAGGTTGTACTTACAGGAAAGTAAGGAGAAGAAGGGAGAGAGTATATTGACAATTGATAATAAGATATTGATAATGTATTTCGCTGTCGACCAAAATCGTTTGAAATGACGTGCTTGTGCATTGAATGACACTATGTACAGCGCTGTCAATTTTTAAATAATGCAATAGGCTATATATATGAATGTTCAGTTGTGATATGAAGTAGCCAACAATTCTCATGTCGACCATGATAATAATAGGCTACAACAAGGTTGTACATAGATATACGCAGATTCATATTTGGATAGTTGATTTTGGCACCATTGTATAGTAGCCAATTGCAGAGAGTATACATTATTTTGTTTGTTTACTGCACATTATAAATGAAATGATGTGTATTAATTATTTTGTTTGTTTGAATCCTCACTGTGTTCATGTGTCTGCTGATGTTAGGGCCGGCGTGAAGTTCACGACAAATAAACAGACTTTGTGAAGCTCATAACTATGATAACACAATATTGCAATATTTATTACTATTCTTTTTTAATAATGATAATCAACTTTCATTCATTAGTAAAGCTCCCGCAGTCTCAATCAATCTCCTCTCCATATATAGCATTTAATCTGTTCCATAGTTCGTTCTCAGCTGACTCAAGCTTCATATCAGATTGCTCTAATAATTTCCCCACTTCTCTGCTTATAGGAACTTTATGCATTTTAGAGAAACATGCAGAGCATGTATTTGACAAAGAAACGTGTAGGCTAAGAACTAGTTTCTAAAGTGAGTTACAATCACTTGATGGTTGATACACGGGGGAGGGTAATCTTATTGATCGTTTCCCATTAGCAAACAATAGCTGCCAATTCATGAGCGAGCCAAGCGGGTTTCAAAGCTGCCAAGCAGGTTTCAACGCTTACAAGCTTACAGCAGTCGATTGTCTGCTGATGTTACGGGCACGGCCGGCGTGAAGTTCACGACAAATAAACAGACGTTATCACTGTGAAGCTCATAACTATGATAACACAATATTGCAATATTTATTACTATTATTTTTGTATAATAATAATCAACCATCATTCGTTAGTAATGAAAACTCCCGCAGTTCCGATCAATCTCCTCTCCACTTTACACATTACATAACCAAGATCTCTTTTGACATCACAACAATGTCAACACAATCACAACAGAATCTTATTTTATCCAACCAGGTTTTATATTTTGATTATGACATCATGTCTTTCAACATTGTCACACTTTTCATTACACACATTAGCGGCATCAAAAATGATGGGCTGGGCGTGCGAGGGAGCATGCTTATTCTGGCAGATTGTGAAATATTAAAACCAATAACATTCTGAATGATTTATCATTCTGTACTCTTTCTCTCCTTTCTTTCATGTATTTTCTTTTCTTTTTCTCAATTAGTAGTCTCCTAATCTCGCTACAGTTTGAGCGAGACTGTAACTGTCATTGTTTGAATGAATGAATGAATGGTCTTTATTTGTCATTGATATAGTACAGGTACCAAACAACGAAATTTGGGAGGGGGGGCTCCCCTGGTGCTAGGAAACTAGGTGCTAGGAACTGGTGCTATAACTGTGTTCATGTTATAATGTTTAGTGAACGAACAATTGTTGGGTGTTTGCCACAAATCGGAATTATCTTGCCGTGAAATGTGTACATCAAATAACATGATGTCGGCGATCTAATAGAACTGCGGGACGACTGCAATGTAGGCTACCATATCATACCGTTTTATATTGAAAAATATGATGGTAAATAAATACATGTGGGACCGATGTATGATGGCAGAGGTGTGGTGTGTATCAGTCAGTCTTGTTCCAGCGATAAGGCATGCGCTCTGCGCTGCGGGCAGTGGGGCTCTCCGATCAATGAACAAAGAGATCGGGTTTCCCCCGTGGTGTGTTGCGTGTTCACGCTTCTTGCGTGACATCGCCCTCCAGCGATCTTTGTGCGTCAGTACACTCTTCTCTATGTTAAACTATCATAGTGCTGAAGAACACCTCATCGCGATTGAATAAGGTCGCGATCCGCGGCGCTCCCAGTGTTAATCGTCCACTGATCGACGTCTGATGATCCAGGGGCGCTCTTAATCGTTCACTGATCGACGTCTGATGAGCCAGGGGCGCTCTTAATCGTTCACTGATCGACGTCTGATGAGCCAGGGGCGGAGCTGTGACAAGAAGTATAAACATTATACTCATTATACGACACCCTATTGGTTTGTACGAGATGCATTCCATCTGCTGCACATGACACAAATCACACTCCAGCAAGGAAAGCAGATGTATGTAGCCAAAGATGTCCGTGACCGTGCCAGAGACTCAAAATAACAGCGAAATGTCCCAACCAAGCACCAGCATCAACCAGGTTGATAGCCAGGAAGATCAGCCAACCCTTCTCCATCCCTGGCCGTACCTGGAAGAATTTTTTGAAATGGTTGGATGCAAAAACAACTCCTTTCGAATGCGCTGCAAGCTCTGCGCACCCAAGTACCACGAGCTAATGGCCTTCAAAAACTCACCGTCTAATTTGAAAAAGCATATTGAGGTAAGCTGAAAGTTTGTTATTATCAGTCGACATTTTGTAGTAACCTAGTAACGTACTAATGGTAAATTTGCAATGTTTGCTATGGCTAAGAACATGCCATGGTTTGCTTGCTAGCAGTAGGCTATGATTCAATGTTTCATTTGTAATCCTTCATGTGTTGAGGTCGGAGTTTTACCGTGTTTGTTGCTGTAAAGAGTTAATTATGTTCCCACGGGAGAAGAAATGTGCGCGGTGTGTGCCATTAACAATAATGTTACTTTTCAGTCATGCCAGCAGCTGCTTGTGGTCCTAAAACAGCTTTAAGTGGCAATATTCTGGTCTGCTCAACATAATTGCATAGACCAGTGAAACTGCTCCCTAACTTGTAGTCTGACCTCCATTCATGAACTTCCAGCGTGACATTTAATACAGCGGAAGTCCTAGATAGTCTCAGCTTGTGGTTTGAGAGAAATAATATGAATCTCAATCTGTGCCTGTGCATTCATTTTCTCCACAGAAGAAACACACCACTCGTCTAGAGAGGTACACGCAACTTTCTTCAACAGCCCTCAAAAGGAAGTCATCCACTGAAGGTTCTTTGACCCCACCCTCCAAACAAACCAAGCTGTGGGAGGCTCGAAGAGTGTCCCAGGCAAGTGTGGATGAAGTAGTCCTCAAATTCATTGTCCAAGGCTTGCACCCACACACATTGTTCAGCAACAGGGCTTCATTGAGCTTGTGCAACATCTTCAGCCAAATACAAATGTCATGACGCGTAATACTGTTGTTAACAAAGTCACAAAGGCCTCTGTTGAAATGAAAACAAAACTGAAAGCTGCCCTTAGTGAAATTGAGTTCATAGCAACAACAACAGACTGCTGGACGGCACACCGTCGCGGTTTCATTGGTGTCACTGCGCACTGGTTTAACCCCCAGACCATGCAGAGATCCTGTGCTGCCCTGGCATGCAAGCAACTTAAAGGGTCACATACCTTTTCTGCCCTGGCTGGTGCCCTAAATGATATTCACACAGAATTAAATGTCAGAGAGAAGATTGTTCGCACTACAACTGACAACGGATCAAACTTCCTGAAAGCCTTCAGAGTTTATGGGCAGACTGACGAGAACAACAATGCTGAACCTGTAGGAGAGGGTGATGGAGAAGAGGATGATTGTGGCCAAAATGATGATAACGATGAAGAAGAGGAAAGCCTTGAGGGTGTTGAATTGGTTGATGCCGGAGCCCTGTTGGAAGAAGATGACTTAGAATACCAGCTACCCAAGAAAAAAGATACTTAGAATACCAGCTACCCAAGCACCATCGCTGCGCCTGCCACCTCCTCAATTTAGTGTCCACAGTTGATGCTTCAAAAGCAGAGGTCAACCCACTGTACAAGCGTGTGTCAAGGTCCACATTTGCCAAATGCTCTAGCCTGTGGAATAAAAGTTCAAGATCAACCACCGCATCTGAAGTAATTGAAGACCACTGCAAACTCCAACTCGTAAGGCCTGTTGCTACAAGGTGGAATTCACTCTTCTCAGCCGTAGAAAGAATAGTGAGAATAACACGAGAACAAGGCGAGGGAGCCCTTGCAGCTGTCTGCAGTGAACTAGATACACCCAAGTAAGTGCTTGTTTTTCTGCCTTACAGTTAATGAAGTGATTAACAATAGATTAAGTCACAGTTTTATACTTGGAATACTGTAGAACACGTATGCACTATGCCAATATGCAGTCCCCATATTTACTATGAATGTGATTTGTAGCAACACAACTTCAAATCAAATCAAATCAAATTTTATTTGTATAGCGCATTTCTTACAAGATGTAACTCAATGCGCTTTTTTTGTAGCAACTCAACTTCATTTCTAAAAGTCTCAGATGACAATATTTTTCCTTTTTAATGATCAGTTCCTCCAGTTGAAGGTGCTACATCAAGTAGACTTAATGTTCCATGTTGTGTTTTTCTCTTCTTCTTTGTAAAGGTTTACTCCAGTGGAACTTGCATTTCTTGCAGAATATGCGAAGACAATGAGCCCAGTTGCAAAGGCACTGGATGTTCTTCAGGGAGAAACCAGTGTGCAGATGGGATGGTTGGTCCCCACCATAACTCTGCTAAGGACCAAGCTACAGCACCTTCAAGTCGCCTCCAAGTTCTGTGAGCCTTTGATTGCTGCACTTCTTTCAGGCCTTGAGAAACGCTTCGGAGAGATGCTTGCAGATCCAGAACTGATAGTCGCAGCCATTCTAGTTCCCAAATTTAAGACCTGTTGGACAAGTGACGAAAATATCCTCAAACTTGGTAAGTGTCTCACTTCCGCTTAATATGTGTAATTTCTATGAAGACAGTGAAATTAGTTTGAAATTACATTTAATGACACACACACACAACACTATCCAATACACAGTTACAATACTGCCATATAGTCTAAATTGTCATGATTTTTGTTTTTTATTCCACAGGCCTTCACTATATCAGAAGCCACTTGGACTGTCAGGACGAGAAACACTTCAGTGAGGGCTCCCAATCGTCTGAGGAAGAGGACTTCTTTTCCTCCTTGAAGAAGACCGGCCCTCTTGAAACGTCCCAGCAGTTGGATGCGTACCTGGGGTGCCCAGGAGACACAGTAGAGGTACTGAAGACCTTCCCAGCTGTGTGCCAGCTATCACTCAAACTTAATACGGGACTCCCTGCCTCAGCAGCCTGTGAAAGACTGTTTAGTGTCGCAGGGCTGATCTTCAGGCCAAAAAGAGCATGCATTGGCTCAAAGAACTTTGAGAACCTGCTGCTTTTGCGGCTGAACAAAGCTTATTGGTAACTCTGATGCTGATGTAGATTGTGTGTATGTGTGTGTTTTTTCAGGAAATATTGAATCACTACTTTGTTATGGTTTGTATGGTTTTGCCCTCACAGTTCCAATAAAGGCTATTGACTTTTGACTTTTGACGTTTGACTTTTGACGTTTGACTTTTTGCACCATTACAATACTTAGGCAACTAGTCATCATATCTTCCGTGTTCACATGTTAATGCTCAGTAGTACACATATATGGTTCTTTAATGTATTTGCATTGTACTAAAATGTGTTCATTTTCAATGGGCATAAATGCGTCTGAAATAAGTGCATCCCAAATTTTTCAACATTAACATTTTAATAATAACATAATAGTCATTATGGCCTTTAGAAAAATGTTTTTTGGGGGGGAGGTGGGGTAGTGCACTATAGGCCCCTGTGGCGTGGCCTAAGCTTTTGTCCTTAATGGCATTTTTCCCCCCTTACATTACTTTTACTTTTATACTTTAAGTAGTTTTGAAACCAGTACTTTTATACTTTTACTTGAGTAAAAAGCTTGAGTTGATACTTCAACTTCTACAGAAGTCTTTTTAAACCATAGTATCTATACTTCTACTTGAGTAATGAATGTGAATACTTTTGACACCTCTGTTCATCACCCATGATGGACTGTATCGGTTCTGCCGTGTGCCATATGGACTGGCATCAGCGCCAGCTGCCTTTCAGAAGATGATGAGCATCATTCTCGCTGACCTGCCGGGTGTGGAGTACTACATTGATGATGTCATCATACATGGCAGTGACAGGCACACACATGACGAGGCTCTTAAAGTTACCCTGCAACGTCTGAAATCTGCTGGCTTGCAGCTTAATAACGACAAATGCCGTTTCCGTGAGCCCAGTCTACCATTCCTGGGTCACACTGTCTCTGCTGATGGTCTGCTTCCAGACACTGTACGCATACAGGCCATCGCTGAGGCTCCAGCACCCACTGACGCTACTACACTGCGTTCCTTCCTCGGCTTGCTCTCCTGGTACTCTAAGTTCCTGCCCAACCATGCCACTGTGGTGGAACCTATGCGAGCATGCCTGAGACAGACGGACAGTGCATTTCAGTGGACTGACGAAGCACAAGCCAGTTATGAAAGGGTCAAGCAACTGCTGCTAAAGAGCCAAGCCCTAGCATTGTTTGATCCTGCACTGCACACTATCATATCTACAGATGCATCTGACTACGGGTTGGGTGCTGTGATGTCACAAGTGGGCCCTGACAACGTTGAGAGAACTGTTGCGTTTGCATCTCGAACTCTCTCTGCTGCTGAGCGCAAATATGCTGTTGTGGAAAAGGAAGCCCTGGCCTGCGTCTGGGCTGTGGAGCGGTGGCGCACTTACTTGTGGGGACGCCGTTTCACTCTGAAGACGGACCACCAAGCGCTCACGACACTGATGACTACAAAGGGTGTCGGTCGCGCTGGTCTACGTGTTGCAAGATGGTCTGCCCGTCTCATGTCCTACAACTACGATGTCACCTACCGTCCAGGCTCTGACAACGCACCTGCCGACTGCATGTCTCGCTTACCTCTGCCTGCTGCATCTGCTCCGGCTGACGACGACACGGAGTACGTTGCTCTTCTCACCTCTACTAGTGAGTCTCTCTCTGCTGCTGACCTGGACTCTGCCTGTGCCTCATGTCCCGAGCTCACAATGCTCCGCGTCATCATCTCAAGTGGTTGGCCTCCTTCCTCTAAAGGTCTCGACCCTGTCTTGTTACCATACTACCCACTCCGCCATGAACTGTCTGTGAAGGACAGCTTCATATTTCGAGGCTCCAGAGTGCTTGTCCCTGACGCTCTCCGCCCTGCACTGATCTCCATTGCTCACGAGTCCCACCAAGGAGTGGTGCGGACCAAACAGAGACTTCGTGAACTGTACTGGTGGCCTAAAATGGATGATCAGGTGCTCAGTGCTATCCGTGCCTGCCACTTGTGCCAATCAAATGACAAGACAGCAAAGCCACGTCCAGGTCCACTGCAACCTGTACCACTTCCTGATGGGCCATGGCAAAAGATTGCCATAGTCGGCCCATTCGAAACAGCTGCTCCAGACTGCAGATACGCTGTTACAATGACTGACTACTTTAGTAAATGGCCTGAGGTAGCCTTCACCCGAGACATCACTACTAACACTGTGCTTGCCTTTATGTCATCTGTGTTCAGCCGGCATGGGAACCCGCTGAGCATTGTCACTGACAACGGTGTGCAGTTTACGTCTGCATCATTCACATCCTTCCTGAAAGAAAGACAAATCTCACACAGCCGATCTTCTCTACTACCCTGCTGCTAATGGGGCCATAGAAAGGTTCAATCGGGTGCTGAAACAAACCATCCAGCTGGCCATTCAGCAACATCAGCCTTGGAAACCAGCTGTGGTAGACTTTCTCCAGGTCTACCGTGCCACTCCTCATGCCACTACTGGTTCATCTCCTTTTGAACTGCTCCACGGTCGGCCCATGCGAACCAAGCTGACTCTGTTACCTCCTGCTCCCGAGTATACTCCGGCGACGATGAACATTCGCCAAAGAGTCAGTGAACGACAGCGCAAGATGAAGGCCTACACTGATGCCAAACGTGGTGCACGTCCTCCTGCTTTTCAAAAAGGGGACAAAGTGCGGGTTAAGAATCCTCTGCATGTGATGAAAGGTCACAGAAGGTACAGTGATCTTCTCACCATAAGCAAGAAGGTGGGGGACAGCACATACATTCTGAGTGATGGAAAGACTTGGAATGCCTCTCATCTCACTGCTTTCCCAGACACTGCCGCAACCACAGACAGAGACACTGTAGAGCCTGTGGTTGATCATTCACCCAGGCCTAGACGTAATATCCAGAGGTCTGGATGGCTAAAGGACTATGTCTCTTGAATAGCCTAATAATGGGTCACTGACAGTTGTTGAATTGTATTCCTGTTGTATGGGGATTGTTGCACTTATACTGTTTGCACTACTTTGGTCTATTGTTATTGTATTAGACTGTCATTACCTAGATTAATAATATTTAAGTTTCCTTATGTGATATTGATTGGGTAATGTGATATTGTTTTGTTTATACATGCTGAATCTACCATTTCATTTTTGCTTGCCTTGTTGTTAGTACAAGTAACTCTTTTCCAGAAAGGGGGAAATGTTGTGTCCTGTCCCTTTAAGACTGAATCACGTGTTAGACTAACTAGGAAGTTGAAGTGTGATGCTGGGAAGTTATGCTGAGTAGTTTGCTGCTATACTCATGCTGTGAAGAATAAACCTGCGTTTGATGGACCACGTTCTCTATCTACTTATTATTACTTACAAGTCCAGACTCCAGAGTCCTCCGGACATCACAGAATTGTATTCAATTCAGTTTTCATTATTTTAATTCAGTTTTCAAATTCAGTTTCTCTAAATACAATTCGGTTTTTCTCAAAATACAATTCGGTTTTTCTCAAAATACAATTCGGTTTTTCTCATAATACAATTAAGTTTTTCTCAAAAAATACAATTCAGTTTTAGAGGCACTCATCCGGGGACTCCGGGCTAGGTAGAATAATAGAGCACCGATTCTAACTCCCATCCCTCCCATCCGACGTCATTATATGGAGAAAAGTAATGAAATAGGCAATGTGTGTCCTTTCAGTCTGCCTGAGGTGTTGTAGGGGGCTATTTAGTATAACAGGCTAATGGTTTATTGTGAGTTTACTTTGATTGTTTGTTTATTGCCTTGATCACCGTATTGAGAAGTCATATGGTTATGGGGGGTGATATTGCAAGGTAATTTAAGCACCTGCGCACCTTGCATGGCGGTAGTGGAGAGAGAGGAGAGCGATGTATTTTTGTTGACCGCATTATATGCATATTCTATAGGCTACGCATTGTTTGTTATTTTTCTGGTTTTGATCGCTTATGGATTACGTTTGATTGTTCTATTCAATAAATGATCTCGCTACAGGTGTCATATAACCCTAACCCATATCCTGTCATATAAAAGTACCTTATTGAATCTCCAGGTAATGTATTTCTGACATCCATCACTTTTGCTGTCGTTAAGATCAGGGATCTCAAGTCTCACGCATTGGGCGTAAGACACACGCGGCGTGTGAGCGTGTGAACGGGTTGAAATGAGAAATGAGACTTGAGAGCCCTGAGTTAAGATACTTTATTTTTCTGTTTGGTAGTCTGTCCAATGTGACACTTGCCCTCCTCCACCGGCCCTCGTTTTGGATCTAGCTTGCTGTTCATTATTTTCATGATAAATCGTAGCTAGCTAGCTATAACATCTTCATATACACCATACAGGCTAAATACTGATTAACAGTAATCACCCTAACCCTACTTTGGCAAATACAACGAATGTAACACTCTCATCTGGGGATTTACACAGCAAATCAAATGAAGAACTACAAATCCCTGATGACAGGGAGATGACATATGACTGCTCTGATGAATCAACCCCTATTTCATAAATTTTCTGTATATAACGACGCCGATCATTGATCGGCAACGACACTGGTAGGGCTTTCACACCGGCAAAGAACCGTGCTGGTTCGCGTTCGCGTTCGGTAACTTCCGAACGTTGGCGCTGTCTGGCGAACGATACACTGGTATGAACGCGGGCTTGTTTGCCAGACAGCGCCAACGTTCGGAGGTTTCCGAACGCGAACCGGCACGGTTCTTTGCCGGTGTGAATATCACACAAAAAGGGGCGTGGACATGACGGGAGCCAAAGTACCCGGATGCGTTGCTCTTATGAATTCGGATGGGAGGGATGGGAGTTAGAATCGGTGCTCTATAATCAGGGGTGCACATAACTGGTGCGCCAGTGCGCATGCGTCGCCAAAATGCATGCTGCGCGGCAGATCAGCGGCATGAAGGCGCTTTTGCGCACCAACAGCTGGGTCCAAGAAGCAAGCCCCACCAAGTAAGTAACTATTTGCCGTCCCAGCCGAAGGCGCCCATCACGACGACCACGGCGACTCCCCTCACGAAAACATTCGGAAAGTATCGTAACTCGTACTTTCATTCCGCGTATCGCGTATCGCACGGTTATCACGCCGACACTTGAAAATTCAGTCCCGAACGACTCATCGCTAAAAGGAAAAACAACACCAAGGGACTTCACGTTTCTTTTCTCTGAAGCTTTCAAACGTTCAGACGTTTGTTTTACAGCTTCATTATCGCACCTAGACCCCTGACCCAGGGAATATGGTTGGGAATTCTATTAGAAAAAAGAAGAAAAAAAAGACTTTGTTGCACAATCAAAATAATGAGCTATTTAAAGTGATGGCCTACAACATCCTCTACCATGGTTGAAATTTATGGAGGGTGTATCATGCCGTATTTAAATACAATACACACATCGGAATGCAATACACACATCGGAATGGAATACACGTGTAACACCAAATACAATGCAAAAATACGGAATGTTTGTGCCAAAATAAAAGCAATGTGTATTACATTTGAGCGCAGCGTATTCCATTCGAGCATGTGTATTCCATTTGGTCACGAGTGTATTCCATTCTGCATGTGTATTACATTTGAGCGCAGCGTATTCCATTCCGTCATGAGTGTATTCCATTCTAGTGTCGGTGTACTCATTTGCATTGCTTTTCGATATCCCATGTAAATCCGATGTAATTTGCATTGTATTCCATTCCGATGTAGGTATTATGGCACCTACATCGGAATGGAATACAATGCAAATTAGTATCCGCCCATAGGTTCTGCCCTTTCCGGCCATAGGATTCGCGATGCCAACGATGACGACGAAGACCCATCTTTAAATACCACATTCACTCTTGGAAAATGTCACTACAGTTTCTGTAATAGCTTATTAATAAAGATTCGAAAAATTATGCTGACCATCGTATTATCTTAGTTTAATGTCATTTCAATGAATCATATAACTTTTATTTACAACAAGCACAACACAAAAATCGCTATTATGCACCGTCTTTGTCCGCGAATAACACCGGCTGTGGAGGTGGTACAAACTTTGCTAACTTCACACCATCTGTCTACGGTCATTTTGAGCCCTTAACCACCGCGCTGACACCCCGAGCAGTTATGCTTTTAACCGTAAACTCGATGAACCGGGAGTTCACCCGGCCGCTGCTGCTCGCAGCACCGCTTGTCCAGTTGACAGCGGGGGCAGAGAATATTTCTACCCCGGAATTCCATTCAAATGCCCGCGTCAGTCAGCCTTTTCCGTAGAAATACATCGCTCCGTTATATATCTAACGTTACAGACCTGTCGCCCTGACACCACAGGTCATGAAGATCCTGGAGAGGCTAGTGCTGCAACACCTTAAGCCCCAGGTGAAGGACTTCCTGGACCCCCGGCAGTTTGCATACCAGGAGAGCATGGGGGTGGAGGACGCCATCATTTACATGCTGCACAGGGCCTACACACACCTGGAGAGGCCACAGAGCATGGTGAGGACCATGTTCTTCGACTTCTCCAGTGCATTTAACACTATCAAGCCATCACTGCTGGCTGACAAACTAGCAGTGATGTGTGTGGAGGACTCCCTGACGGCTTGGATCCACAACTACCTCACAGACAGGCGTCAGTATGTGAGACTGCAGGGCTGTCAGTCTGAGGTGGTGGTGTGCAACACCGGTGCCCCCCAGGGAACTGTTCTGTCACCCTTTCTCTTCACCCTCTATACCTCCGACTTCCAGTTTAGCTCCGACCAGTGCCACCTGCAGAAGTTTTCGGATGACTCCTCTATCGTCGGTTACATCACAGACGACAGGGATGAGGAGTACAGGGCCCTGGTGGAGAGCTTCGTGCAGTGGTGCGACACCAACTACCTTTTGCTTAACACCAGCAAAACAAAGGAGTTGGTGGTGGATTTTAGGAGGAAGAGAAGGACCCCAGCCCCCATCACCATCAAGGGGGTGGAAGTCGAGAGGGTGGACTCCTACAGGTACCTGGGAGTACAAATTAATAACAAACTGGACTGGACTGACAACACCGAGGCTCTTCTCAGGAAAGGGCAGAGCAGACTGTTTTTCCTGAGAAGGCTGAGGTCTTTCGGTGTCTGCAACAAGCTGCTGCAAATGTTTTACCAGTCGGTGGTTGCCAGCGTTCTGTTCTTCGCCGTGGCCTGCTGGGGTGGAAACATCTGTGCCAGGGATGCTGCGAAGCTAAACAAACTGGTGAAGAAGGCCAGCTCTGTGGTGGGGACCGGGCTGGACAGCCTAGAGGTGGTGGCAGAACAGAGGATGGGGAAAAAACTGGCGGCCATGCTGGCCAATCCCTCCCACCCGATGTACTGCGAGCTGGCAGGGATGAGGAGCAAGTTCAGCCACAGATTTGTTCTCCCCCGTCAAAGTACAAAAAGATTTGGACAGTCCTTTATTCCAGCTGCACTCCGACTCTACAACCAGGCCCTGCAGGGTGGGGGAGACCTGGAGATGGAACTTTTGGAACTTTTTACTTATTGAGCCTGCACTGTTTTATGTTTTTTATTGAATGTTTTTCTGTTTTCTGTACTGAATGTTTTCTGCCCTAATCTGAGCTGTTTGACAACAAAATTTCCCCATTGGGGACAATAAAGGTTTTCAATCAATCAATCAATCATGTTTTAAGGCTGATCTGTGCATGATAGTGCTGCATTATGTTGATCTATTTATATCGATCTATAAACAGCTGGGCGTGGTTATGGCTGAAAATCACTGATGTCAAGATCTGGCCAGACAGAAGTATCTCAGGCCCTGAACACAGCAAAGACCTAGGTTCTAGGCCCTGGACAATCTAGACAAATTGATGGCAGCTACTAGATTGAAATCAAGTGTAATACTGAAACACAACTGTGTACATTTCAAACCTGCAAACTGCGACACTTTAAATGAAAGTGCAATAACACTATGTGCAATATGACAACCCTAGGGTACATAAGGTTCAGAGAATAGGAAATGTTAGGATATGTATAGCATAGCATAGAGTACAGCACAGTGTTTTATTTGTATAGTATAGTATAGTGGATAGTGTACATAGCCTTTATTTATGTAAACCAGCTCTTTTCCCTTCTTGTTTTTAGTTTTTTTTTTCCTAGCACCAGGGGAGCCCCCCCTCCCCAATGTCGTTGTATGGTACCTGTACTATATCAATGACAATAAAGACCATTCATTCATTCATTCATTCATCATTCATTATTTACTTGTGATTATTGTGATGGTATTGTTGTGATTATGTACCTTGCTGCAAAGCTAATGTTGAAGAACCACAGCCAAAGAGTTGTATTATTGTGTACTGTAAAATAAATTCTGATTCAAGACTTTTTTGTTTCATTAAAAGAATAATAGGTACAACAACCATAAAGCCTCCATAATGATAAGCTGGCTAATTAGCTTAGGTAATACCTTGCTAGGTAATAATGTTAGCTATACTGTAGCTGTCTGACCCAGTGAGTAACACTGACATATTGACAGCTGAGTGGTTGGGGGTGGGGTTAACCAGACATTGTTACCGCCCATTACCTGGCTGTGTGAAGGTGAGGAAAAACATTATCTTTGAAAGGCATTTTCTCTGCTTAGTGATTTCAGGTGTAGCAACTTTCAAATACTCATGTCGTCTTCAATTTGTTTCCAATTTCAATGTATGATGCATCATTTGAAAGCTTACAATCTGTAGTTTAAGCACATGTAAAAAACTGAAAAATGATTTCACCTACAGGTAGCCCTTTTCATTGGCATGTGTCACATATGTGAGCAGAGTCCTTTCTATGACATCAGAGCCCTCTCTATGATCAGAGAGGACTGCTGTAACCTGTATGGAACTTTATACTTGTGATCTATTTGGACTTATATAGCGCCTTTATCCAAAGCGCTTTACAACGGCCTCTCATTCACCCATTCACACACACATTCACACACCAATGGTGGCCTGCGGCCTCGTACCTATGACTGAATCTGTCTTGTTATTAGTAATAGAGTAAATAGCTGTCTGTTTTAAGGCTATCTAGTTAAAATTGGACTACTGATACCTGTCTGTTCATAGGGAGAGTGTGGGAATAGGGAGAAAGCACATTGGGATATAGGTCCGTAGAGGGGAAGAGGGCTAATGAACCAACAGAAGTAGCGGTAGCTAAGTGCACTCAGTAGACTGATGTGCCAAGAGAAGACAGCAACACTACAAACAACTGGAAGAGAAGGTACTAAGTACCCTGGCTTCCTCTCAGGCCTTCCTCGATGGACTCCCACAGATAGACTCCCTTGTCTTGTTGTCACGAGTCTTAGTGTCATAGACTTGTATTAGCATATCCACTGGGAGTATAACATATGTGAGCAGAGCCCTCTCTATGACATCAGAGCCCTCTCTATGACATCAGAGAGGACTGCTATAACCTGTATGGAACTTTTTACTTGTGATCTATTTGGACTTATATAGCGCCTTTATCCAAAGCGCTTTACAACGGCCTCTCATTCACCCATTCACACACACATTCACACACCAATGGCGGCCTGCGGCCTCGTACCTATGACTGAATCTGTCTTGTTATTAGTAATAGAGTAAATAGCTGTCTGTTTTAAGGCTATCTAGTTAAAATTGGACTACTGATACCTGTCTGTTCATAGGGAGAGTGTGGGAATAGGGAGAAAGCACATTGGGATATAGGTCCGTAGAGGGGAAGAGGGCTAATGAACCAACAGAAGTAGGGGTAGCTAAGTGCACTCAGTAGACTGATGTGCCAAGAGAAGACAGCAACACTACAAACAACTGGAAGAGAAGGTACTAAGTACCCTGGCTTCCTCTCAGGCCTTCCTCGATGGACTGCCACAGATAGACTCCCTTGTCTTGTTGTCACGAGTCTTAGGGCCCTATTATGCACTTCATAAGTCTTAAGCAATAAGACGAGGCGGTAGATCTAAACTTAAGACGTGGAGGCGTGGTCAAGGCCACTTTGCTATTATGCGTGCGGTAGTGGGTGCCTAAAACCCGGCGCTAAGCAAAGAAATTAGTCATGGGTGTGTTTTGGGCGTCTGCTCAATCAACCCAATCAGCGTGCCAGGTGCCATTCCCTGTAAGAACCGGCTGCGTTGAGTCATTAGCGCTATGCTATTATGGAAGTCCTAAGAAGGAGGTCAGCGCGCTTCTCTGCCTCTCCCTTCTGAAATAAAGCATTTATACTGTGACCGTAATTGACGTCTTGCCGTGGAGCCACGTGCGTGTTCATGTGTGCCCACATGCATGCGCAAACCGCGGAGGCGCGCTCGTGTTTCAAAACGTGCATGAAGTCTAAACTTAAGAACTTTTCAAACCACTTCTTAGCGCTAGGAGCAAAGTCAGATCGCATAATAGCAGGGGCACCTAGTGCACTTCATTAACATATGAACACTCCCACAATGAGTAATATATGCACGGGAGTATTACGTCTTATGTGTGGGCGCCTATCGACACCGGTATAATAGCAGTAGCGCGTATGAAGCGCATAATAAGGGTGGCGGTAGGTCTTAACCTGGCGGTGCGTCTTATTTAAGACTTAAGACGGCAAGTTAAGAAGTGCATAATAGGGCCCTTAGTGTCATAGACTTGTATTAGCATATCCACTAGGAGTATAACATATGTGAGCAGAGCCCTCTCTATGACATCAGAGCCCTCTCTATGACATCAGAGAGGACTGCTGTAACCTGTATGGAACTTTTTACTTGTGATCTATTTGGACTTATATAGCGCCTTTATCCAAAGCGCTTTACAACGGCCTCTCATTCACACATTCACACACACATTCACACACCAATGGCGGCCTGCGGCCTCGTACCTATGACTGAATATGTCTTGTTATTAGTAATAGAGTAAATAGCTGTCTGTTTTAAGGCTATCTAGTTAAAATTGGACTACTGATACCTGTCTGTTCATAGGGAGAGTGTGGGAATAGGGAGAAAGCACATTGGGATATAGGTCCGTACAGGGGAAGAGGGCTAATGAACCAACAGAAGTAGGGGTAGCTAAGTGCACTCAGTAGACTGATGTGCCAAGAGAAGACAGCAACACTACAAACAACTGGAAGAGAAGGTACTAAGTACCCTGGCTTCCTCTCAGGCCTTCCTCGATGGACTGCCACAGATAGACTCCCTTGTCTTGTTGTCACGAGTCTTAGGGCCCTATTATGCACTTCATAAGTCTTAAGCAATAAGACGAGGCGGTAGATCTAAACTTAAGACGTGGAGGCGTGGTCAAGGCCACTTTGCTATTATGCGTGCGGTAGTGGGTGCCTAAAACCCGGCGCTAAGCAAAGAAATTAGTCATGGGTGTGTTTTGGGCGTCTGCTCAATCAACCCAATCAGCGTGCCAGGTGCCATTCCCTTTAAGAACCGGCTGCGTTGAGTCATTAGCGCTATGCTATTATGGAAGTCCTAAGAAGGAGGTCAGCGCGCTTCTCTGCCTCTCCCTTCTGAAATAAAGCATTTATACTGTGACCGTAATTGACGTCTTGCCGTGGAGCCACGTGCGTGTTCATGTGTGCCCACATGCATGCGCAAACCGCGGAGGCGCGCTCGTGTTTCAAAACGTGCATGAAGTCTAAACTTAAGAACTTTTCAAACCACTTCTTAGCGCTAGGAGCAAAGTCAGATCGCATAATAGCAGGGGCACCTAGTGCACTTGATTAACATATGAACACTCCCTCAATGAGTAATATATGCACGGGAGTATTACGTCTTATGTGTGGGCGCCTATCGACACCGGTATAATAGCAGTAGCGCGTATGAAGCGCATAATAAGGGTGGCGGTAGGTCTTAACCTGGCGGTGCGTCTTATTTAAGACTTAAGACGGCAAGTTAAGAAGTGCATAATAGGGCCCTTAGTGTCATAGACTTGTATTAGCATATCCAGTAGGAGTATAACATATGTGAGCAGAGCCCTCTCTATGACATCAGAGCCCTCTCTATGACATCAGAGAGGACTGCTGTAACCTGTATGGAACTTTTTACTTGTGATCTATTTGGACTTATATAGCGCCTTTATCCAAAGCGCTTTACAACGGCCTCTCATTCACACATTCACACACACATTCACACACCAATGGCGGCCTGCGGCCTCGTACCTATGACTGAATATGTCTTGTTATTAGTAATAGAGTAAATAGCTGTCTGTTTTAAGGCTATCTAGTTAAAATTGGACTACTGATACCTGTCTGTTCATAGGGAGAGTGTGGGAATAGGGAGAAAGCACATTGGGATATAGGTCCGTACAGGGGAAGAGGGCTAATGAACCAACAGAAGTAGCGGTAGCTAAGTGCACTCAGTAGACTGATGTGCCAAGAGAAGACAGCAACACTACAAACAACTAGAAGAGAAGGTACTAAGTACCCTGGCTTCCTCTCAGGCCTTCCTCGATGGACTCCCACAGATAGACTCCCTTGTCTTGTTGTCACAAGTCTTAGTGTCATAGACTTGTATTAGCATATCCACTGGGAGTATAACATATGTGAGCAGAGCCCTCTCTATGACATCAGAGCCCTCTCTATGACATCAGAGAGGACTGCTGTAACCTGTATGGAACTTTTTACTTGTGATCTATTTGGACTTATATAGCGCCTTTATCCAAAGCGCTTTACAACGGCCTCTCATTCACCCATTCACACACACATTTACACACCAATGGCGGCCTGCGACCTCGTACCTATGACTGAATCTGTCTTGTTATTAGTAATAGAGTAAATAGCTGTCTGTTTTAAGGCTATCTAGTTAAAATTGGACTACTGATACCTGTCTGTTCATAGGGAGAGTGTGGGAATAGGGAGAAAGCACATTGGGATATAGGTCCGTACAGGGGAAGAGGGCTAATGAACCAACAGAAGTAGCGGTAGCTAAGTGCACTCAGTAGACTGATGTGCCAAGAGAAGACAGCAACACTACAAACAACTAGAAGAGAAGGTACTAAGTACCCTGGCTTCCTCTCAGGCCTTCCTCGATGGACTCCCACAGATAGACTCCCTTGTCTTGTTGTCACAAGTCTTAGTGTCATAGACTTGTATTAGCATATCCACTGGGAGTATAACATATGTGAGCAGAGCCCTCTCTATGACATCAGAGCCCTCTCTATGACATCAGAGAGGACTGCTGTAACCTGTATGGAACTTTTTACTTGTGATCTATTTGGACTTATATAGCGCCTTTATCCAAAGCGCTTTACAACGGCCTCTCATTCACCCATTCACACACACATTTACACACCAATGGCGGCCTGCGACCTCGTACCTATGACTGAATCTGTCTTGTTATTAGTAATAGAGTAAATAGCTGTCTGTTTTAAGGCTATCTAGTTAAAATTGGACTACTGATACCTGACTGTTCATAGGGAGAGTGTGGGAATAGGGAGAAAGCACATTGGGATATAGGTCCGTAGAGGGGAAGAGGGCTAATGAACCAACAGAAGTAGGGGTAGCTAAGTGCACTCAGTAGACTGATGTGCCAAGAGAAGACAGCAACACTACAAACAACTGGAAGAGAAGGTACTAAGTACCCTGGCTTCCTCTCAGGCCTTCCTCGATGGACTCCCACAGATAGACTCCCTTGTCTTGTTGTCACGAGTCTTAGTGTCATAGACTTGTATTAGCATATCCACTGGGAGTATAACATACGTGAGCAGAGCCCTCTCTATGACATCAGAGCCCTCTATATGACATCAGAGAAGACTGCTGTAACCTGTATGGAACTTTTTACTTGTGATCTATTTGGACTTATATAGCGCCTTTATCCAAAGCGCTTTACAACGGCCTCTCATTCACCCATTCACACACACATTCACACACCAATGGCGGCCTGCGGCCTCGTACCTATGACTGAATATGTCTTGTTATTAGTAATAGAGTAAATAGCTGTCTGTTTTAAGGCTATCTAGTTAAAATTGGACTACTGATACCTGTCTGTTCATAGGGAGAGTGTGGGAATAGGGAGAAAGCACATTGGGATATAGGTTTGTAGAGGGGAAGAGGGCTAATGAACCAACAGAAGTAGGGGTAGCTAAGTGCACTCAGTAGACTGATGTGCCAAGAGAAGACAGCAACACTACAAACAACTGGAAGAGAAGGTACTAAGTACCCTGGCTTCCTCTCAGGCCTTCCTCGATGGACTCCCACAGATAGACTCCCTTGTCTTGTTGTCACGAGTCTTAGTGTCATAGACTTGTATTAGCATATCCACTGGGAGTATAACATATGTGAGCAGAGCCCTCTCGATGACATCAGAGCCCTCTCTATGACATCAGAGAGGACTGCTGTAACCTGTATGGAACTTTTTACTTGTGATCTATTTGGACTTATATAGCGCCTTTATCCAAAGCGCTTTACAACGGCCTCTCATTCACCCATTCACACACACACATTCACACACCAATGGCGGCCTGCGGCCTCGTACCTATGACTGAATCTGTCTTGTTATTAGTAATAGAGTAAACAGCTGTCTGTTTTAAGGCTATCTAGTTAAAATTGGACTACTGATACCTGTCTGTTCATAGGGAGAGTGTGGGAATAGGGAGAAAGCACATTGGGATATAGGTCCGTAGAGGGGAAGAGGGCTAATGAACCAACAGAAGTAGGGGTAGCTAAGTGCACTCAGTAGACTGATGTGCCAAGAGAAGACAGCAACACTACAAACAACTGGAAGAGAAGGTACTAAGTACCCTGGCTTCCTCTCAGGCCTTCCTCGATGGACTCCCACAGATAGACTCCCTTGTCTTGTTGTCATGAGTCTTAGTGTCGTAGACTTGTATTAGCATATCCACTGGGAGTAAAACATATGTGAGCAGAGCCATCTCTATGACATCAGAGCCCTCTCTATGACATCAGAGAGGACTGCTGTAACCTGTATGGAACTTTTTACTTGTGATCTATTTGGACTTATATAGCACCTTTATCCAAAGCGCTTTACAACGGCCTCTCATTCACCCATTCACACACACATTCACACACCAATGGCGGCCTGCGGCCTCGTACCTATGACTGAATCTGACTTGTTATTAGTAATAGAGTAAATAGCTGTCTGTTTTAAGGCTATCTAGTTAAAATTGAACTACTGATACCTGTCTGTTCATAGGGAGAGTGTGGGAATAGGGAGAAAGCACATTGGGATATAGGTCCGTAGAGGGGAAGAGGGCTAATGAACCAACAGAAGTAGGGGTAGCTAAGTACACTCAGTAGACTGATGTGCCAAGAGAAGACAGCAACACTACAAACAACTGGAAGAGAAGGTACTAAGTACCCTGGCTTCCTCTCAGGCCTTCCTCGATCGACTCCCACAGATAGACTCCCTTGTCTTGTTGTCACGAGTCTTAGTGTCATAGACTTGTATTAGCATATCCACTGGGAGTATAACATATGTGAGCAGAGCCCTCTCTATGACATCAGAGCCCTTTCTATGACATCAGAGAGGACTGCTGTAACCTGTATGGAACTTTTTACTTGTGATCTATTTGGACTTATATAGCGCCTTTATCCAAAGCGCTTTACAACGGCCTCTCATTCACCCATTCACACACACATTCACACACCAATGGCGGCCTGCGGCCTGGTACCTATGACTGAATCTGTCTTGTTATTAGTAATAGAGTAAATAGCTGTCTGTTTTAAGGCTATCTAGTTAAAATTGGACTACTGATACCTGTCTGTTCATAGGGAGAGTGTGGGAATAGGGAGAAAGCACATTGGGATATAGGTCCGTAGAGGGGAAGAGGGCTAATGAACCAACAGAAGTAGGGGTAGCTAAGTGCACTCAGTAGACTGATGTGCCAAGAGAAGACAGCAACACTACAAACAACTGGAAGAGAAGGTACTAAGTACCCTGGCTTCCTCTCAGGCCTTCCTCGATGGACTCCCACAGATAGACTCCCTTGTCTTGTTGTCACGAGTCTTAGTGTCATAGACTTGTATTAGCATATCCACTGGGAGTATAAGATATGTGAGCAGAGCCCTCTCTATGACATCAGAGCCCTCTCTATGACATCAGAGAGGACTGCTGTAACCTGTATGGAACTTTTTACTTGTGATCTATTTGGACTTATATAGCGTGTTTATCCAAAGCGCTTTACAATGGCCTCTCATTCACCCATTCACACACACATTCACACACCAATGGCGGCCTGCGGCCTCGTACCTATGACTGAATCTGTCTTGTTATTAGTAATAGAGTAAATAGCTGTCTGTTTTAAGGCTATCTAGTTAAAATTGGACTACTGATACCTGTCTGTTCATATGGAGAGTGTGGGAATAGGGAGAAAGCACATTGGGATATAGGTCCGTAGAGGGGAAGAGGGCTAATGAACCAACAGAAGTAGGGGTAGCTAAGTGCACTCAGTAGACTGATGTGCCAAGAGAAGACAGCAACACTACAAACAACTGGAAGAGAAGGTACTAAGTACCCTGGCTTCCTCTCAGGCCTTCCTCGATGGACTCCCATAGATAGACTCCCTTGTCTTGTTGTCAAGAGTCTTAGTGTCATAGACTTGTATTAGCATATCCACTGGGAGTATAACATACGTGAGCAGAGCCCTCTCTATGACATCAGAGCCCTCTATATGACATCAGAGAAGACTGCTGTAACCTGTATGGAACTTTTTACTTGTGATCTATTTGGACTTATATAGCGCCTTTATCCAAAGCGCTTTACAACGGCCTCTCATTCACCCATTCACACACACATTCACACACCAATGGCGGCCTGCGGCCTCGTACCTATGACTGAATCTGTCTTGTTATTAGTAATAGAGTAAATAGCTGTCTGTTTTAAGGCTATCTAGTTAAAATTGGACTACTGATACCTGTCTGTTCATAGGGAGAGTGTGGGAATAGGGAGAAAGCACATTGGGATATAGGTTTGTAGAGGGGAAGAGGGCTAATGAACCAACAGAAGTAGGGGTAGCTAAGTGCACTCAGTAGACTGATGTGCCAAGAGAAGACAGCAACACTACAAACAACTGGAAGAGAAGGTACTAAGTACCCTGGCTTCCTCTCAGGCCTTCCTCGATGGACTCCCACAGATAGACTCCCTTGTCTTGTTGTCACGAGTCTTAGTGTCATAGACTTGTATTAGCATATCCACTGGGAGTATAACATATGTGAGCAGAGCCCTCTCTATGACATCAGAGCCCTCTCTATGACATCAGAGAGGACTGCTGTAACCTGTATGGAACTTTTTACTTGTGATCTATTTTGACTTATATAGCGCCTTTATCCAAAGCGCTTTACAACGGCCTCTCATCCACCCATTCACACACACATTCACACACCAATGGCGGCCTGCGGCCTCGTACCTATGACTGAATCTGACTTGTTATTAGTAATAGAGTAAATAGCAGTCTGTTTTAAGGCTATCTAGTTAAAATTGGACTACTGATACCTGTCTGTTCATAGGGAGAGTGTGGGAATAGGGAGAAAGCACATTGGGATATAGGTCCGTAGAGGGGAAGAGGGCTAATGAACCAACAGAAGTAGGGGTAGCTAAGTACACTCAGTAGACTGATGTGCCAAGAGAAGACAGCAACACTACAAACAACTGGAAGAGAAGGTACTAAGTACCCTGGCTTCCTCTCAGGCCTTCCTCGATGGACTCCCACAGATAGACTCCCTTGTCTTGTTGTCACGAGTCTTAGTGTCATAGACTTGTATTAGCATATCCACTGGGAGTATAACATATGTGAGCAGAGCCCTCTCTATGACATCAGAGCCCTTTCTATGACATCAGAGAGGACTGCTGTAACCTGTATGGAACTTTTTACTTGTGATCTATTTGGACTTATATAGCGCCTTTATCCAAAGCGCTTTACAACGGCCTCTCATTCACCCATTCACACACACATTCACAAACCAATGGCGGCCTGCGGCCTGGTACCTATGACTGAATCTGTCTTGTTATTAGTAATAGAGTAAATAGCTGTCTGTTTAAAGGCTATCTAGTTAAAATTGGACTACTGATACCTGTCTGTTCATAGGGAGAGTGTGGGAATAGGGAGAAAGCACATTGGGATATAGGTCCGTAGAGGGGAAGAGGGCTAATGAACCAACAGAAGTAGGGGTAGCTAAGTGCACTCAGTAGACTGATGTGCCAAGAGAAGACAGCAACACTACAAACAACTGGAAGAGAAGGTACTAAGTACCCTGGCTTCCTCTCAGGCCTTCCTCGATGGACTTCCACAGATAGACTCCCTTGTCTTGTTGTCACGAGTCTTAGTGTCGTAGACTTGTATTAGCATATCCACTGGGAGTATAACATATGTGACACAGCCCAATGAAAAGGGCTACCTGTAGGCGAAATCATTTTTCAGTTTTTTACATGTGCTTAAACTACAGATTGTAAGCTTTCAAATGATGCATCATACATTGAAATCGGAAACAAATTGAAGACGACATGAGTATTTGAAAGTTGCTACACCGGAAATCACTAAGCACAGAAAATCTCCATCAAAGATAATGAATCCCCATCAAACAACAAGAAACGAAGTCATTGTGTTATAGATTACACTTATTTAATGAACGTAAAACTGTTCGGAAAAATAACGAGTGGGTACTTCACATCTTCGAGTTGAATGTTAGCTAAAAAAACGAAAATTTGAAAGAAAAAAAAAAAAAACTTTAAAGACGAATTTGACGTCTTTCTCATTTCCGAGAGGTGTCCAGAAACACCAGGAGCAGTCACATATGTGAGCAGAGCCCTCTCTATGACATCAGAGCCCTCTCTATGGCATCAGAGAGGACTGCTATAACCTGTATGGAACTTTTTACTTGTGATCTATTTGGACTTATATAGCGCCTTTATCCAAAGCGCTTTACAACGGCCTCTCATTCACCCATTCACACACACATTCACACACCAATGGCGGCCTGCGGCCTCGTACCTATGACTGAATCTGACTTGTTATTAGTAATAGAGTAAATAGCTGTCTGTTTTAAGGCTATCTAGTTAAAATTGAACTACTGATACCTGTCTGTTCATAGGGAGAGTGTGGGAATAGGGAGAAAGCACATTGGGATATAGGTCCGTAGAGGGGAAGAGGGCTAATGAACCAACAGAAGTAGGGGTAGCTAAGTGCACTCAGTAGACTGATGTGCCAAGAGAAGACAGCAACACTACAAACAACTGGAAGAGAAGGTACTAAGTACCCTGGCTTCCTCTCAGGCCTTCCTCGATGGACTCCCACAGATAGACTCCCTTGTCTTGTTGTCACGAGTCTTAGTGTCGTAGACTTGTATTAGCATATCCACTGGGAGTAAAACATATGTGAGCAGAGCCCTCTCTATGACATCAGAGCCCTCTCTATGACATCAGAGAGGACTGCTGTAACCTGTATGGAACTTTTTACTTGTGATCTATTTGGACTTATATAGCGCCTTTATCCAAAGCGCTTTACAACGGCCTCTCATTCACCCATTCACACACACATTCACACACCAATGGCGGCCTGCGGCCTCGTACCTATGACTGAATCTGACTTGTTATTAGTAATAGAGTAAATAGCTGTCTGTTTTAAGGCTATCTAGTTAAAATTGAACTACTGATTCCTGTCTGTTCATAGGGAGAGTGTGGGAATAGGGAGAAAGCACATTGGGATATAGGTCCGTAGAGGGGAAGAGGGCTAATGAACCAACAGAAGTAGGGGTAGCTAAGTGCACTCAGTAGACTGATGTGCCAAGAGAAGACAGCAACACTACAAACAACTGGAAGAGAAGGTACTAAGTACCCTGGCTTCCTCTCAGGCCTTCCTCGATGGACTCCCACAGATAGACTCCCTTGTCTTGTTGTCACGAGTCTTAGTGTCGTAGACTTGTATTAGCATATCCACTGGGAGTATAACATATGTGAGCAGAGCCCTCTCTATGACATCAGAGCCCTCTCTATGACATCAGAGAGGACTGCTGTAACCTGTATGGAACTTTTTACTTGTGATCTATTTGGACTTATATAGCGCCTTTATCCAAAGCGCTTTACAACGGCCTCTCATTCACCCATTCACACACACATTCACACACCAATGGCGGCCTGCGGCCTCGTACCTATGACTGAATCTGTCTTGTTATTAGTAATAGAGTAAATAGCTGTCTGTTTTAAAGCTATCTAGTTAAAATTGGACTACTGATACCTGTCTGTTCATAGGGAGAGTGTGGGAATAGGGAGAAAGCACATTAGGATATAGGTCCGTAGAGGGGAAGAGGGCTAATGAACCAACAGAAGTAGGGGTAGCTAAGTGCACTCAGTAGACTGATGTGCCAAGAGAAGACAGCAACACTACAAACAACTGGAAGAGAAGGTACTAAGTACCCTGGCTTCCTCTCAGGCCTTCCTCGATGGACTTCCACAGATAGACTCCCTTGTCTTGTTGTCACGAGTCTTAGTGTCGTAGACTTGTATTAGCATATCCACTGGGAGTATAACATAATGTGAGCAGAGCCCTCTATGACATCAGAGCCCTCTCTATGGCATCAGAGAGGACTGCTATAACCTGTATGGAACTTTTTACTTGTGATCTATTTGGACTTATATAGCGCCTTTATCCAAAGCGCTTTACAACGGCCTCTCATTCACCCATTCACACACACATTCACACACCAATGGCGGCCTGCGGCCTCGTACCTATGACTGAATCTGTCTTGTTATTAGTAATAGAGTAAATAGCTGTCTGTTTTAAGGCTATCTAGTTAAAATTGGACTACTGATACCTGTCTGTTCATAGGGAGAGTGTGGGAATAGGGAGAAAGCACATTGGGATATAGGTCCGTAGAGGGGAAGAGGGCTAATGAACCAACAGAAGTAGGGGTAGCTAAGTGCACTCAGTAGACTGATGTGCCAAGAGAAGACAGCAACACTACTAACAACTGGAAGAGAAGGTACTAAGTACCCTGGCTTCCTCTCAGGCCTTCCTCGATGGACTCCCACAGATAGACTCCCTTGTCTTGTTGTCACGAGTCTTAGTGTCGTAGACTTGTATTAGCATATCCACTGGGAGTAAAACATATGTAAGCAGAGCCCTCTCTATGACATCAGAGCCCTCTCTATGACATCAGAGAGGACTGCTGTAACCTGTATGGAACTTTTTACTTGTGATCTATTTGGACTTATATAGCGCCTTTATCCAAAGCGCTTTACAACGGCCTCTCATTCACCCATTCACACACACATTCACACACCAATGGCGGCCTGCGGCCTCGTACCTATGACTGAATCTGACTTGTTATTAGTAATAGAGTAAATAGCTGTCTGTTTTAAGGCTATCTAGTTAAAATTGAACTACTGATACCTGTCTGTTCATAGGGAGAGTGTGGGAATAGGGAGAAAGCACATTGGGATATAGGTCCGTAGAGGGGAAGAGGGCTAATGAACCAACAGAAGTAGGGGTAGCTAAGTGCACTCAGTAGACTGATGTGCCAAGAGAAGACAGCAACACTACAAACAACTGGAAGAGAAGGTACTAAGTACCCTGGCTTCCTCTCAGGCCTTCCTCGATGGACTCCCACAGATAGACTCCCTTGTCTTGTTGTCACGAGTCTTAGGGCCCTATTATGCACTTCATAAGTCTTAAGCAATAAGACGAGGCGGTAGATCTAAACTTAAGACGTGGAGGCGTGGTCAAGGCCACTTTGCTATTATGCGTGCGGTAGTGGGTGCCTAAAACCCGGCGCTAAGCAAAGAAATTAGTCATGGGTGTGTTTTGGGCGTCTGCTCAATCAACCCAATCAGCGTGCCAGGTGCCATTCCCTGTAAGAACCGGCTGCGTTGAGTCATTAGCGCTATGCTATTATGGAAGTCCTAAGAAGGAGGTCAGCGCGCTTCTCTGCCTCTCCCTTCTGAAATAAAGCATTTATACTGTGACCGTAATTGACGTCTTGCCGTGGAGCCACGTGCGTGTTCATGTGTGCCCACATGCATGCGCAAACCGCGGAGGCGCGCTCGTGTTTCAAAACGTGCATGAAGTCTAAACTTAAGAACTTTTCAAACCACTTCTTAGCGCTAGGAGCAAAGTCAGATCGCATAATAGCAGGGGCACCTAGTGCACTTCATTAACATATGAACACTCCCACAATGAGTAATATATGCACGGGAGTATTACGTCTTATGTGTGGGCGCCTATCGACACCTGTATAATAGCAGTAGCGCGTATGAAGCGCATAATAAGGGTGGCGGTAGGTCTTAACCTGGCGGTGCGTCTTATTTAAGACTTAAGACGGCAAGTTAAGAAGTGCATAATAGGGCCCTTAGTGTCATAGACTTGTATTAGCATATCCAGTAGGAGTATAACATATGTGAGCAGAGCCCTCTCTATGACATCAGAGCCCTCTCTATGACATCAGAGAGGACTGCTGTAACCTGTATGGAACTTTTTACTTGTGATCTATTTGGACTTATATAGCGCCTTTATCCAAAGCGCTTTACAACGGCCTCTCATTCACACATTCACACACACATTCACACACCAATGGCGGCCTGCGGCCTCGAACCTATGACTGAATATGTCTTGTTATTAGTAATAGAGTAAATAGCTGTCTGTTTTAAGGCTATCTAGTTAAAATTGGACTACTGATACCTGTCTGTTCATAGGGAGAGTGTGGGAATAGGGAGAAAGCACATTGGGAAATAGGTCCGTACAGGGGAAGAGGGCTAATGAACCAACAGAAGTAGGGGTAGCTAAGTGCACTCAGTAGACTGATGTGCCAAGAGAAGACAGCAACACTACAAACAACTGGAAGAGAAGGTACTAAGTACCCTGGCTTCCTCTCAGGCCTTCCTCGATGGACTCCCACAGATAGACTCCCTTGTCTTGTTGTCACGAGTCTTAGGGCCCTATTATGCACTTCATAAGTCTTAAGCAATAAGACGAGGCGGTAGATCTAAACTTAAGACGTGGAGGCATGGTCAAGGCCACTTTGCTATTATGCGTGCGGTAGTGGGTGCCTAAAACCCGGCGCTAAGCAAAGAAATTAGTCATGGGTGTGTTTTGGGCGTCTGCTCAATCAACCCAATCAGCGTGCCAGGTGCCATTCCCTTTAAGAACCGGCTGCGTTGAGTCATTAGCGCTATGCTATTATGGAAGTCCTAAGAAGGAGGTCAGCGCGCTTCTCTGCCTCTCCCTTCTGAAATAAAGCATTTATACTGTGACCGTAATTGACGTCTTGCCGTGGAGCCACGTGCGTGTTCATGTGTGCCCACATGCATGCGCAAACCGCGGAGGCGCGCTCGTGTTTCAAAACGTGCATGAAGTCTAAACTTAAGAACTTTTCAAACCACTTCTTAGCGCTAGGAGCAAAGTCAGATCGCATAATAGCAGGGGCACCTAGTGCACTTCATTAACATATGAACACTCCCACAATGAGTAATATATGCACGGGAGTATTACGTCTTATGTGTGGGCGCCTATCGACACCGGTATAATAGCAGTAGCGCGTATGAAGCGCATAATAAGGGTGGCGGTAGGTCTTAACCTGGCGGTGCGTCTTATTTAAGACTTAAGACGGCAAGTTAAGAAGTGCATAATAGGGCCCTTAGTGTCATAGACTTGTATTAGCATATCCACTAGGAGTATAACATATGTGAGCAGAGCCCTCTCTATGACATCAGAGCCCTCTCTATGACATCAGAGAGGACTGCTGTAACCTGTATGGAACTTTTTACTTGTGATCTATTTGGACTTATATAGCGCCTTTATCCAAAGCGCTTTACAACGGCCTCTCATTCACACATTCACACACACATTCACACACCAATGGCGGCCTGCGGCCTCGTACCTATGACTGAATATGTCTTGTTATTAGTAATAGAGTAAATAGCTGTCTGTTTTAAGGCTATCTAGTTAAAATTGGACTACTGATACCTGTCTGTTCATAGGGAGAGTGTGGGAATAGGGAGAAAGCACATTGGGATATAGGTCTGTACAGGGGAAGAGGGCTAATGAACCAACAGAAGTAGGGGTAGCTAAGTGCACTCAGTAGACTGATGTGCCAAGAGAAGACAGCAACACTACAAACAACTGGAAGAGAAGGTACTAAGTACCCTGGCTTCCTCTCAGGCCTTCCTCGATGGACTGCCACAGATAGACTCCCTTGTCTTGTTGTCACGAGTCTTAGGGCCCTATTATGCACTTCATAAGTCTTAAGCAATAAGACGAGGCGGTAGATCTAAACTTAAGACGTGGAGGCGTGGTCAAGGCCACTTTGCTATTATGCGTGCGGTAGTGGGTGCCTAAAACCCGGCGCTAAGCAAAGAAATTAGTCATGGGTGTGTTTTGGGCGTCTGCTCAATCAACCCAATCAGCGTGCCAGGTGCCATTCCCTTTAAGAACCGGCTGCGTTGAGTCATTAGCGCTATGCTATTATGGAAGTCCTAAGAAGGAGGTCAGCGCGCTTCTCTGCCTCTCCCTTCTGAAATAAAGCATTTATACTGTGACCGTAATTGACGTCTTGCCGTGGAGCCACGTGCGTGTTCATGTGTGCCCACATGCATGCGCAAACCGCGGAGGCGCGCTCGTGTTTTAAAACGTGCATGAAGTCTAAACTTAAGAACTTTTCAAACCACTTCTTAGCGCTAGGAGCAAAGTCAGATCGCATAATAGCAGGGGCACCTAGTGCACTTCATTAACATATGAACACTCCCACAATGAGTAATATATGCACGGGAGTATTACGTCTTATGTGTGGGCGCCTATCGACACCGGTATAATAGCAGTAGCGTGTATGAAGCGCATAATAAGGGTGGCGGTAGGTCTTAACCTGGCGGTGCGTCTTATTTAAGACTTAAGACGGCAAGTTAAGAAGTGCATAATAGGGCCCTTAGTGTCATAGACTTGTATTAGCATATCCAGTAGGAGTATAACATATGTGAGCAGAGCCCTCTCTATGACATCAGAGCCCTCTCTATGACATCAGAGAGGACTGCTGTAACCTGTATGGAACTTTTTACTTGTGATCTATTTGGGACTTATATAGCGCCTTTATCCAAAGCGCTTTACAACGGCCTCTCATTCACACATTCACACACACATTCACACACCAATGGCGGCCTGCGGCCTCGTACCTATGACTGAATATGTCTTGTTATTAGTAATAGAGTAAATAGCTGTCTGTTTTAAGGCTATCTAGTTAAAATTGGACTACTGATACCTGTCTGTTCATAGGGAGAGTGTGGGAATAGGGAGAAAGCACATTGGGATATAGGTCCGTAGAGGGGAAGAGGGCTAATGAACCAACAGAAGTAGGGGTAGCTAAGTGCACTCAGTAGACTGATGTGCCAAGAGAAGACAGCAACACTACAAACAACTGGAAGAGAAGGTACTAAGTACCCTGGCTTCCTCTCAGGCCTTCCTCGATGGACTCCCACAGATAGACTCCCTTGTCTTGTTGTCACGAGTCTTAGTGTCATAGACTTGTATTAGCATATCCACTGGGAGTATAACATATGTGAGCAGAGCCCTCTCTATGACATCAGAGCCCTCTCTATGACATCAGAGAGGACTGCTGTAACCTGTATGGAACTTTTTACTTGTGATCTATTTGGACTTATATAGCGCCTTTATCCAAAGCGCTTTACAACGGCCTCTCATTCACCCATTCACACACACATTCACACACCAATGGCGGCCTGCGGCCTCGTACCTATGACTGAATCTGTCTTGTTATTAGTAATAGAGTAAATAGCTGTCTGTTTTAAGGCTATCTAGTTAAAATTGGACTACTGATACCTGTCTGTTCATAGGGAGAGTGTGGGAATAGGGAGAAAGCACATTGGGATATAGGTCCGTAGAGGGGAAGAGGGCTAATGAACCAACAGAAGTAGGGGTAGCTAAGTGCACTCAGTAGACTGATGTGCCAAGAGAAGACAGCAACACTACTAACAACTGGAAGAGAAGGTACTAAGTACCCTGGCTTCCTATCAGGCCTTCCTCGATGGACTCCCACAGATAGACTCCCTTGTCTTGTTGTCACGAGTCTTAGTGTCGTAGACTTGTATTAGCATATCCACTGGGAGTAAAACATATGTGAGCAGAGCCCTCTCTATGACATCAGAGCCCTCTCTATGACATCAGAGAGGACTGCTGTAACCTGTATGGAACTTTTTACTTGTGATCTATTTGGACTTATATAGCGCCTTTATCCAAAGCGCTTTACAACGGCCTCTCATTCACCCATTCACACACACATTCACACACCAATGGCGGCCTGCGGCCTCGTACCTATGACTGAATCTGACTTGTTATTAGTAATAGAGTAAATAGCTGTCTGTTTTAAGGCTATCTAGTTAAAATTGAACTACTGATACCTGTCTGTTCATAGGGAGAGTGTGGGAATAGGGAGAAAGCACATTGGGATATAGGTCCGTAGAGGGGAAGAGGGCTAATGAACCAACAGAAGTAGGGGTAGCTAAGTGCACTCAGTAGACTGATGTGCCAAGAGAAGACAGCAACACTACAAACAACTGGAAGAGAAGGTACTAAGTACCCTGGCTTCCTCTCAGGCCTTCCTCGATGGACTCCCACAGATAGACTCCCTTGTCTTGTTGTCACGAGTCTTAGTGTCGTAGACTTGTATTAGCATATCCACTGGGAGTAAAACATATGTGAGCAGAGCCCTCTCTATGACATCAGAGCCCTCTCTATGACATCAGAGAGGACTGCTGTAACCTGTATGGAACTTTTTACTTGTGATCTATTTGGACTTATATAGCGCCTTTATCCAAAGCGCTTTACAACGGCCTCTCATTCACCCATTCACACACACATTCACACACCAATGGCGGCCTGCGGCCTCGTACCTATGACTGAATCTGACTTGTTATTAGTAATAGAGTAAATAGCTGTCTGTTTTAAGGCTATCTAGTTAAAATTGAACTACTGATTCCTGTCTGTTCATAGGGAGAGTGTGGGAATAGGGAGAAAGCACATTGGGATATAGGTCCGTAGAGGGGAAGAGGGCTAATGAACCAACAGAAGTAGGGGTAGCTAAGTGCACTCAGTAGACTGATGTGCCAAGAGAAGACAGCAACACTACAAACAACTGGAAGAGAAGGTACTAAGTACCCTGGCTTCCTCTCAGGCCTTCCTCGATGGACTCCCACAGATAGACTCCCTTGTCTTGTTGTCACGAGTCTTAGTGTCGTAGACTTGTATTAGCATATCCACTGGGAGTATAACATATGTGAGCAGAGCCCTCTCTATGACATCAGAGCCCTCTCTATGACATCAGAGAGGACTGCTGTAACCTGTATGGAACTTTTTACTTGTGATCTATTTGGACTTATATAGCGCCTTTATCCAAAGCGCTTTACAACGGCCTCTCATTCACCCATTCACACACACATTCACACACCAATGGCGGCCTGCGGCCTCGTACCTATGACTGAATCTGTCTTGTTATTAGTAATAGAGTAAATAGCTGTCTGTTTTAAAGCTATCTAGTTAAAATTGGACTACTGATACCTGTCTGTTCATAGGGAGAGTGTGGGAATAGGGAGAAAGCACATTAGGATATAGGTCCGTAGAGGGGAAGAGGGCTAATGAACCAACAGAAGTAGGGGTAGCTAAGTGCACTCAGTAGACTGATGTGCCAAGAGAAGACAGCAACACTACAAACAACTGGAAGAGAAGGTACTAAGTACCCTGGCTTCCTCTCAGGCCTTCCTCGATGGACTCCCACAGATAGACTCCCTTGTCTTGTTGTCACGAGTCTTAGTGTCATAGACTTGTATTAGCATATCCACTGGGAGTATAACATAATGTGAGCAGAGCCCTCTATGACATCAGAGCCCTCTCTATGACATCAGAGAGGACTGCTGTAACCTGTATGGAACTTTTTACTTGTGATCTATTTGGACTTATATAGCGCCTTTATCCAAAGCGCTTTACAACAGCCTCTCATTCACCCATTCACACACACATTCACACACCAATGGCGGCCTGCGGCCTCGTACCTATGACTGAATCTGTCTTGTTATTAGTAATAGAGTAAATAGCTGTCTGTTTTAAGGCTATCTAGTTAAAATTGGACTACTGATACCTGTCTGTTGATAGGGAGAGTGTGGGAATAGGGAGAAAGCACATTGGGATATAGGTCCGTAGAGGGGAAGAGGGCTAATGAACCAACAGAAGTAGGGGTAGCTAAGTGCACTCAGTAGACTGATGTGCCAAGAGAAGACAGCAACACTACAAACAACTGGAAGAGAAGGTACTAAGTACCCTGGCTTCCTCTCAGGCCTTCCTCGATGGACTCCCACAGATAGACTCCCTTGTCTTGTTGTCACGAGTCTTAGTGTCATAGACTTGTATTAGCATATCCACTGGGAGTATAACATATGTGAGCAGAGCCCTCTCTATGACATCAGAGCCCTCTCTATGACATCAGAGAGGACTGCTGTAACCTGTATGGAACTTTTTACTTGTGATCTATTTGGACTTATATAGCGCCTTTATCCAAAGCGCTTTACAACGGCCTCTCATTCACCCATTCACACACACATTCACACACCAATGGCGGCCTGCGGCCTCGTACCTATGACTGAATCTGTCTTGTTATTAGTAATAGAGTAAATAGCTGTCTGTTTTAAGGCTATCTAGTTAAAATTGGACTAATGATACCTGTCTGTTCATAGGGAGAGTGTGGTAATAGGGAGAAAGCACATTGGGATATAGGTCCGTAGAGGGGAAGAGGGCTAATGAACCAACAGAAGTAGGGGTAGCTAAGTGCACTCAGTAGACTGATGTGCCAAGAGAAGACAGCAACACTACAAACAACTGGAAGAGAAGGTACTAAGTACCCTGGCTTCCTCTCAGGCCTTCCTCGATGGACTCCCACAGATAGACTCCCTTGTCTTGTTGTCACGAGTCTTAAGGCCGGTTTAGGCTTCGGCGTAAAGTCGACGCCGTAGGCTACGCGTAAGCTTACGTAGTCCCGCGTGACCGTGCGTAGCCTTGACGCGCTCCTCTCAAAAAATCTAACCACGCGTCAGAGTGCACGTAACCGTAAGCTCTGTGATTGGTCCGCTTGGTTGCGTCACATGATTCCGACTTCTATTTCCGTTTCGCATCGCAGCGAAAACCGAAACCGGCATATTTGAAAGATGGATCAGTTGGAAGAGAGGCTCGCTGAGGAGATCCGTCGTTATGTACACCTGTACGACCCCTCTTCGCCGCACTACAAAGACATGCAGATGACCGCCAATTCGTGGAGAGAAATCTCCAAGAACATGGATCTGGACGCCCCGGTGTGCGTCAAAAAGTGGAAGAAATATGTCCGCATGAAAAAAACACTGGCAAAGAAGAAGAGTGGCGATCCGGCCGGTGGACCGAAAATGCCAGTTTTCTTTCTTTTTCTTTCCTGGCTGGCTCCCCACATAAAGCACCGGGCGACAGAGTCAAACTTTGGCGACGACACGGTAAATATAACGTTCTTTGTATCCTGTATGTACCCTGTATGTATGTTTGCACCTGTTGCACCTGCGTGTAGGCTAGCTAGTCCCATGGGAAACATAACACAACAAAACACCATACATAGAACGTTCTTTGTATCATAAACCTCAAGTTCTGTAATGGTGTTTTGGCGGGCTTGCTAGCTAGTCCCATGGGAAACATAACACAACAAAACACCATACATAGAACGTTCTTTGTATCATAAACCTCAAGTTCTGTAATGGTGTTTTGGCGGGCTTGCTAGCTAGCCATGGGAAATATAACACAACAAAACACCATACATAGAACGTTCTTTGTATCATAAACCTCAAGTTCTGTAATGGTGTTTTGGCGGGCTTGCTAGCTAGCCATGGGAAACACAACACAACAAAACACCATACATAGAACGTTCTTTGTATCATAAACCTCAAGTTCTGTAATGGTGTTTTGGCGGGCTTGCTAGCTAGCCATGGGAAAGACATGCGATGTGTATGTAGTATGTCGTAGAAAGGGACTGTTCAGGCAGTGGCCCTCGCACAATCGGATTATGTCGACGGTTGTGAATGAATGTATAGTTACAAAGACTAACCTAAGCTATTTTCAACTTTCACTGTCACAGGCTGGAGATTCACCCAGCAGCCCAGCAGAGCCGCAGAGCAGCACCTCAGCAGAGGCGGACAACAGTCCACCTCCACCTTCACCTTCACCTTCACCAAGCCCACCTTCAAGCACACCTTCACGCCCGTCGACATCCCGGGCTGCACAGAAGAGGAAGAGGAGGGACCGAGAAGATGGCCTGATGAAAGAGCAGCTGGCTGTGCTACACCAACAGAAGGAGACATTAGACCTCCACATGTCCAGTGTCTCGGACGATCACTGTAGCCGGCTTGGGCAAGCAATTGGAGACGGTGTGCGGATGCTGCCGCAGCAGTTGTGGCTAAAAGCTTCCCACCTGCTACATCAGACGCTGTACGCGCTGGCTGAAGAAGCAGGCAGTTTGTAGACTGACACTTTTGTAAGCACTTTGTTTGTGTGCAGTGTTTATTACTTTCTTTGTTTGCGGTGTATAACACTTTAACACTTTTCACTTAATAATTGCTGTTGCACTTCAATAAATGATCAGATTCAGTCCAAGATAAAGACTCTGACACCTTCATTGATCCAAGTGTGTGGTGTTTAGAGATGTTATATATACTTTGTGTGCAATATTTAAGATTGTTTGTGTGAAACGTATAACAATTGCACTGTTAAATGCTGCCAGCCGGTACGGCACAGTATTGTAGTATAATAAAGTATCAGATTCAGTCCAAGATAGATACAAAAAAAACTTTATTGATCCCAGACAAGCAAGACAGGGCAGGATGACAAATCTGATATGGTGTCGCGAATCGGTGAAACATTACTTTAACAGTACACTTCACTGATCAAGTTGACCACGACACACTGTGGTGTCCTGCCATGACACTCTGCCATGGGGTGTTTGAAAGAAGGATGTCAGGTCATCTCGTACGGCCGTTGCTGCTCTGGTGGAACGGGCCCGTTAAAGGCTCTGAGGATTGATGGGCTGAAACACATCTGAGTCCCCTGCCACCACTCTGCGCCACTCGCCTGCCTGAGGTGCCCCTGTTGTGTCGGAGTCAGAGAAGCCTGCAGGGATGTATCTGGATGGAATAGAATTGAACAACGTTTATTTTGCCATATATTACCAAATACATGGCAAATTACTCTATCAATTGACCTTAATCTACTTATTTCATCCACCATGGATGGCTGTAATATAGGCGGGACAATTCTCACCTGCTCACAGGTGCGTTGGACTCATCTGTGTAGGCCAGGAAGTTGTGAAGAGCTATACAAGCTTTGACGATCTTCACAGCTTTGTCTGGCAGACATTCCAGTGCTCGCCCAAGGATTCTCCACCGTGCCACCAAAATGCCAAAATTATTCTCAATCACCCGTCTGGCTCTTGAGTGACGGTAGTTGTAGATCCTCTTTTCCATTGCCATGTTATGACCTATTTAGCAAAACAAAAGACATACAGAGTATGAATGAATAGGACATCACTAGCACATTACAGGCATTGTACAGACTACTTCATTCAATGAATAATACAAATAGAATTCGATGTCTGTGACCTACCTGGGAAGGGGCGCATGAGGTTGTTGTGTAGTGGGAACGCAGCATCACCGACTATCACATGTGGGATTTTAACACCTGTTCCAGGGAGAGTGGCAGGTGGGGGCTAAGGTTCAGTTTGTGTTCAAGTAGCATAGAACCGAATCTGCTCTCCCTGAAGATGCCTCCATCACTTTCCCGTCCGTATCCCCCGACATCCACCATGGTAAACTGATATCTGGCGTCGCAGGTAGCCATCAGGACAATGGAGTGGGCACCCTTGTAGTTGAAGTAGTCGCTGCCGGCGTGCGGCGGTGCCTTGATGTTCACGTGTTTTCCATCTACGCTGCCGACACAGTTCGGAAAGTTCCACAGTCGCCAAAAATCACCTGCAATAGCTTCCCACTGGGTGACAGAAGGGCAGGGAAGGACCTCTGGCTGCAGTGCCTTCCATAAAGCTTCACAGACCTCCGAAACGATGGAGGACACTGTGCTCGACGCCACTTTGTAGCTAGCTGCTACAGCCTGTTGGGTCCCACCAGAAGCTAAAAATCGCAGTGTGATTGCCAGTCTCTGATGAATGTCTATAGGCATCGCGTGTGTCGAATGGTGCACGATCAATGGTTTCAGACGACGAACCAAATCGTAAAATTTACCTGCCGACATCCGAAAATATTTGAAGTGCATCTCCGCGTCGAGGTCTCTCAGTGGCCGGATAAGCACAGCAAATTCACCCTCCACCTGTCTCGTCTGGTTCAATGGTCGTACACTCCATCTCCGATGTCTTCTTCATCTATTGCGGATCATTTGTTCTAGTATGATCGTCTGTTCTTGAATACATATACGCTTCCACTGCATTAGGGCATGCTGCTTTTTAGTCGGCATTGTCAGACAGAATGATAGCGATAGCAGAAGGAGGTAAACATCAGTACCTACCCTAACCGGAAGAGGCACAGCACAGGGGCATAGAAAACACACTGCCACCTAGCGATGTGACGGTGTAATTGCAGAGCGGCCTACGCAGAAGTGTAAATTGCGAGACCTACGTAAGAGGCTACGTAAACTACGTACGTAAATTCGACGCAGAACTCTAAATCGGCCTTTAGTGTCGTAGACTTGTATTAGCATATCCACTGGGAGTATAACATATGTGAGCAGAGCCCTCTCTATGACATCAGAGCCCTCTCTATGACATCAGAGAGGACTGCTGTAACCTGTATGGAACTTTTTACTTGTGATCTATTTGGACTTATATAGCGCCTTTATCCAAAGCGCTTTACAACGGCCTCTCATTCACCCATTCACACACACATTCACACACCAATGGCGGCCTGCGGCCTCGTACCTATGACTGAATCTGTCTTGTTATTAGTAATAGAGTAAATATCTGTCTGTTTTAAGGCTATCTAGTTAAAATTGGACTACTGATACCTGTCTGTTCATAGGGAGAGTGTGGGAATAGGGAGAAAGCACATTGGGATATAGGTCCGTAGAGGGGAAGAGGGCTAATGAACCAACAGAAGTAGGGGTAGCTAAGTGCACTCAGTAGACTGATGTGCCAAGAGAAGACAGCAACACTACAAACAACTGGAAGAGAAGGTACTAAGTACCCTGGCTTCCTCTCAGGCCTTCCTCGATGGACTCCCACAGATAGACTCCCTTGTCTTGTTGTCACGAGTCTTAGTGTCGTAGACTTGTATTAGCATATCCACTGGGAGTATAACATATGCAAGCAGAGCCCTCTCTATGACATCAGAGCCCTCTCTATGACATCAGAGAGGACTGCTGTAACCTGTTTGGAACTTTTTACTTGTGATCTATTTGGACTTATATAGCGCCTTTATCCAAAGCGCTATACAACGGCCTCTCATTCACCCATTCACACACACATTCACACACCAATGGCGGCCTGCGGCCTCGTACCTATGACTGAATCTGTCTTGTTATTAGTAATAGAGTAAATTGCTGTCTGTTTTAAGGCTATCTAGTTAAAATTGGACTACTGATACCTGTCTGTTCATAGGGAGAGTGTGGGAATAGGGAGAAAGGACATTGGGATATAGGTCCGGAGAGGGGAAGAGGTCTAATGAACCAACAGAAGTAGTGGTAGCTAAGTGCACTCAGTAGACTGATGTGCCAAGAGAAGACAGCAACACTACAAACAACTGGAAGAGAAGGTACTAAGTACCCTGGCTTCCTCTCAGGCCTTCCTCGATGGACTCCCACAGATAGACTCCCTTGTCGTGTTGTCACGAGTCTTAGTGTCATAGACTTGTATTAGCATATCCACTGGGAGTATAAGATATGTGAGCAGAGCCCTCTCTATGACATCAGAGCCCTCTCTATGACATCAGAGAGGACTGCTGTAACCTGTATGGAACTTTTTACTTGTGATCTATTTGGACTTATATAGCGCCTTTATCCAAAGCGCTTTACAACGGCCTCTCATTCACCCATTCACACACACATTCACACACCAATGGCGGCCTGCGGCCTCGTACCTATGACTGAATCTGTCTTGTTATTAGTAATAGAGTAAATAGCTGTCCGTTTTAAGGCTATCTAGTTAAAATTGGACTACTGATACCTGTCTGTTCATAGGGAGAGTGTGGGAATAGGGAGAAAGCACATTGGGATATAGGTAGTGTCATAGACTTGTATTAGCATATCCACTGGGAGTATAACATATGTGAGCAGAGCCCTCTCTCTGACATCAGAGCCCTCTCTATGACATCAGAGAGGACTGCTGTAACCTGTATGGAACTTTTTACTTGTGATCTATTTGGACTTATATAGCGCCTTTATCCAAAGCGCTTTACAACGGCCTCTCATTCACCCATTCACACACACATTCACACACCAATGGCGGCCTGCGGCCTCGTACCTATGACTGAATCTGTCTTGTTATTAGTAATAGAGTAAATAGCTGTCTGTTTTAAGGCTATCTAGTTAAAATTGGACTACTGATACCTGTCTGTTCATAGGGAGAGTGTGGGAATAGGGAGAAAGCACATTGGGATATAGGTAGTGTCATAGACTTGTATTAGCATATCCACTGGGAGTATAACATATGTGAGCAGAGCCCTCTCTATGACATCAGAGCCCTCTCTATGACATCAGAGAGGACTGCTGTAACCTGTATGGAACTTTTTACTTGTGATCTATTTGGACTTATATTCATAGCTTTCATGTGACGTCACAGCATAGTGGAAACGCCCACCTGACGGGCAAAAGGCACTGCCCGTGAAGTTGCAGAGCACCAGGAAACACAGTAGCATTGGTTAGAAAACAATCATGCCAGATAGTTGCTGTGCAATCGGGTGTACAAACCGGCGAGGAGATAGGCAGAGACTCACCAGAGATTCATGCTTGGCCATGATAAGTGTGAGATGTGTGTTGTGTTGTGGTATGTGCTCTTGTGGACGTAACTAATGAGTGACTATACATACGCATCCAATGTCCTTCCAAACGAGCAGTCTTGCTTCGTCTCAAACACAACATGAAAGGTATGTCCAACTTGGCGAACGTTTCCCAGTGTTTCCAATTTGCGCGAGTTCCTCAACTTGCGAGGGTTTTTCAACTTAATGTGATGGCTATCATGTCTATCAAATTATCAAATTAGCCATCGTCCTGGCATGAGTGGGTGTTGGTTTCAACGCACCTGTTTGTTTGTAGTTCCTCCGTTTGCAACAAAGACACTGGACCTTTCCATGAATTTAAGTGGTCTTGTAATCCAAAGTCCAAATAAAAGTAACAAACGAAAGTAATATAATATATTATGTTGGTGTGGTGTGGTATGTATGCGTATGTCAATGTTTGTTTGTATGTGTGTCACTTCTGGGTCGGGCCTATCCCCGATCGGAATTCAAAAGCAGGTGCCCCGCGGTGGTGTAGCGGTCTAAGCACTGGCCACTAGTGCAAGCTGCCCACCGGGGACTGGGATCGAATCCCAGCTCGCCAGATCCGGATATGGCTGGGGCACACACGGGGAGCGGCATATTGGGCGGCCGCTCCCGAGGGCGGTATAGGAGTATTTCCGGACAAGGATCCGTCGCGCAACAGCGCCCCCGGGGTGCCGGAATAACGGTGCTGGGCTCGAGGAGCCAGTCAGCTAGTCTGCCTGGCGGCCTCCTCTGGGACTGCCGGCCACGGGGTCGTGCGGCGGATCCTTCGCAATAGGCAGGGGATAATTGGATGCTAGGTTGGGTTCAATTGGCTACCAAATTGGGTGAAAAAGGGATAAAATCTGAAAAACAAATTTAAAAGGAATTCAAAAGCAAAGTTATCAAACAAAGTTGTCAAACAAAATAACTTGTATCAAACAAAACAATACATATTTTCTAATGTGGTGGTGGTTTATCGTGATGGTTGAAAAACTGTGTCGCACCCTCACGTGTCAGGACTCATCAAGCCCAAGCAAGGAGTACTTTAAATCAATGAAACGAAAATATGATTGAACATGACTGACTGGTTGATATTAAACTGGTTTAAATGATTATTGACACAATTAATGTATGGATTGTCATTCGATGTTGTCTCTCTGTTTTTGTTGTAGCTAATTATGCATTCAGTATTAGATGTGTGTGCAATGTGAGATTACAAATAAATTGCACTACTCGAACCAATGATTAATTAGTCTGTTCTCATTTATGTTGACATTTCACTTGAATATGCATGCCTACACATTATTCCAAGTGCCTGTTAGCTGCGACGTTTGCAGGAAAAGTGCTATACAAATAAATGTTATTATTATTTTATTATTATCGACATCGAAGCTTACACTTATTCAACGTCTATGCGTTTTACTCAAGTGTTTTTTTTCCGTCTTTTTTTTTTTTAAATGTCTTTTTGTTATCAGGATATGGGCTATTGTTTAGCAGGAGTCAGCCACCTGTTTGGTGGTGGCGTTGTGTTGTGTGTAATTAACAAGCTCTAAACGGAGATAGAACCTTATCATTCTAAACGGAGATAGAACCTTATAATTCTAAGCTCACGATACATAGCGACCCAGACGCACGCTGCTTTTTGGCCATGCTTCCAGGCGACTAGCCTACACGTGCTGTCGGAACCAAAAGTGACAAGTGCACTGTAGTGTTCAGGTAGTGTTCAGGTAGTCAGGTGTTCAGACGCGTCAGATGTGGCCAGGGACACGGCCCAGCTGACCGGGCCAGGAGACACTCACACACTCACACACTTTATAAAACTGACTCAACCTAAAAGGAGTTCGTTTCGTTTGACGGATATTCTGTATGACATTATGGAGATCACATGCACAGCCCGTCGTTTCGCCCCACTGTGGCTCGTCCTGGTGGAGTGTGTTCTCCTGTCGGCTGCGGAGGAAGGTAAGTTCATCTCCCTAGGATCTATTCTAGGCCTCATTAATGAACTAATGTGTCATTAATTAAAGGACCGGTGTTACGGCTGGGCCGTCACACACGCCCTCCCCCGCCCCCACAACCCGAGCACAGCGTGCTCTCCGCCGCAGGTGAAGCTCGTTCCCGGTGATTGGAGGGTTATCCAGCCACAGTCAAACCCACACACCTGTCTCCACTCCCCAATCAACCCTCTGGCTACATCTACCCTGGACTCCCTTCAATCACCGTCAGTTCTTCCCTAAGAATGACCTGGCAAGTATCCGCTGTGATTAGTTATGAACTTTGCTCTTGTGCCTATTCTTATGATTCGTTGATATCTTGTGTACTGGCCTACCGTGGAGACTTACCCTGCTTTCCTGTTCCTCCACAGCCTATGCCAACCACTACCGCCATCCCGCCAGGTTGAAACCCCCAGCCCGCCAGGCTGAAACCTCCGGACTCATTATCTGTGTTTCCACCCACCTGCACTGTAAATAAATACCCTACGGGGCTAACACTATCTTCTGCCTCCGGTGTCGTGTCCTTGAGCTCCCTCGCCCCCGTGTCATAACAGACCGGTCTGTGTTCTTATTTAGAATATGGGACACATATTGGCTTGAGGCTCTGTTGAACCAAGCATGAAGCATCAAGAGCAAAACAACAACCTGTAGCGAATACCCTGGCAATCTAACAACTATATTAGAGTGTATAATGCATAAACTGGGCATAGTCATGGTCTTTGCTTGGCTGGCTGGCTGCATTAACCTGTTGTTGTTACTTGTATGTTCATTACGTTACTTCAAATGAATGCCCCCTAAGTCAAATCCATCAACTGCAGATAACTCGTGAGTTTAGAATGATAAGATTCTATCTCCGTTTAGAATGATAAGGTTCTATCTCCGTTTAGAATGATAAGGTTCTATCTCCGTTTAGAATGATAAGGTTCTATCTCCGTTTAGAATGATAAGGTTCTATCTCCGTTTAGGGTGGTTCAGAGATATTGAGCGTCAAAGTTTTTAAATTCCATTATGTTTTGTGAGATGGAACCTTTGTATTTTATTAACCGTTTGCGTCCACTCGCCATGTTGAGCGATGTTGCTATGATACTTTTTGCCCGTCAGGTTGGTGGTTGCTAGGGAAGAAACCACGTGACTGAAAGCTATGAATAGCGCCTTTATCCAAAGCGCTTTACAACGGCCTCTCATTCACCCATTCACACACACATTCACACAGCAATGGCGGCCTGCCGCCTCGTACCTATGACTGAATCTGTCTTGTTATTAGTAATAGAGTAAATAGCTGTCTGTTTTAAGGCTATCTAGTTAAAATTGGACTACTGATACCTGTCTGTTCATAGGGAGAGTGTTGGAATAGGGAGAAAGCACATTGGGATATAGGTCCGTAGAGGGGAAGAGGGCTAATGAACCAACAGAAGTAGGGGTAGCTAAGTGCACTCAGTAGACTGATGTGCCAAGAGAAGACAGCAACACTACAAACAACTGGAAGAGAAGGTACTAAGTACCCTGGCTTCCTCTCAGGCCTTCCTCGATGGACTCCCACAGATAGACTCCCTTGTCTTGTTGTCACGAGTCTTAGTGTCATAGACTTGTATTAGCATATCCACTGGGAGTATAACATATGTGAGCAGAGCCCTCTCTATGACATCAGAGCCCTCTCTATGACATCAGAGAGGACTGCTGTAACCTGTATGGAACTTTTTACTTGTGATCTATTTGGACTTATATAGCGCCGTAATCCAAAGCGCTTTACAACGGCCTCTCATTCACCCATTCACACACACATTCACACACCAATGGCGGCCTGCGGCCTCGTACCTATGACTGAATCTGTCTTGTTATTAGTAATAGAGTAAATAGCTGTCTGTTTTAAGGCTATCTAGTTAAAATTGGACTACTGATACCTGTCTGTTCATAGGGAGAGTGTGGGAATAGGGAGAAAGCACATTGGGATATAGGTCCGTAGAGGGGAAGAGGGCTAATGAACCAACAGAAGTAGGGGTAGCTAAGTGCACTCAGTAGACTGATGTGCCAAGAGAAGACAGCAACACTACAAACAACTGGAAGAGAAGGTACTAAGTACCCTGGCTTCCTCTCAGGCCTTCCTCGATGGACTCCCACAGATAGACTCCCTTGTCTTGTTGTCACGAGTCTTAGTGTCATAGACTTGTATTAGCATATCCACTGGGAGTATAACATATGTGAACCCTATGACATCAGAGCCCTCTCTATGACATCAGAGAGGACTGCTGTAACCTGTATGGAACTTTTTACTTGTGATCTATTTGGACTTATATAGCGCCTTTATCCAAAGCGCTTTACATCGGCCTCTCATTCACCCATTCACACACACATTCACACACCAATGGCGGCCTGCGGCCTCGTACCTATGACTGAATCTGTCTTGTTATTAGTAATAGAGTAAATAGCTGTCTGTTTTAAGGCTATCTAGTTAAAATTGGACTACTGATACCTGTCTGTTCATAGGGAGAGTGTGGGAATAGGGAGAAAGCACATTGGGATATAGGTAGTGTCATAGACTTGTATTAGCATATCCACTGGGAGTATAACATATGTGAGCAGAGCCCTCTCTATGACATCAGAGCCCTCTCTATGACATCAGATGTCCGTAGAGGGGAAGCGGGCTAATGAACCAACAGAAGTAGGGGTAGCTAAGTGCACTCAGTAGACTGATGTGCCAAGAGAAGACAGCAACACTACAAACAACTGGAAGAGAAGGTACTAAGTACCCTGGCTTCCTCTCAGGCCTTCCTCGATGGACTCCCACAGATAGACTCCCTTGTCTTGTTGCGTTGAGGAAAGGAGAGCAATTAGTTTGCAATTAAACGCACGGATTGTAAGTGATAGGGCTGAATAAAGGTTTTCATAATGTTGAACCAAAGGTTAAAAGGTTAAAACAGGATACTCTGTTAATTCTGTATATGAACCTTGTACACCATGAAACTCTGTACAGCCCTGGCTCTGGGCTCTGTTAATGATTGTGTGACCCTTGTACACTGGACACTGTTTGTGAACTTTTCCTCCCCTGCTTATCAAATTTCCATGAAATGATTCGTTCTGAACACCACCCACTTTTTCTAGTACTCTGATTGGATCACAAACTGTCTCCTCCTTTGCATTCTGTGAGAATAAAGACTGGCTTACAGGAGGAGAAATTTAGTACCAATATGGCGTCTCTTCCTACAGGAGAGGCCTCATATTCGTCCTCCTTGCAAGTAAATACTAATCATGATTGATTCCGTGTCTCTTTGTTGTTTAAAGTCTACGGTCTGTTTGAACTAGCGACGGGTTAGCATGGCTTGCATTACAACCAAGCTGATAAGAATATGGCATTTAAGCCCAGAACCACAACCCGACAGTAAGACAACCTATCTTGTCTTTGGCTTGGGAGGACTTCTGATTTCAAGACATAAAAGTCTGAATCTAGGGAATATTGCACTACGGTCATATTATGTTTAGGTGCACGCACCGGAAGAGGAAATAGATAGACTGTTCTAATGTTTACACCTGCGTTCGCCCTGCTCAGGACTTGTTTAATTATTGTCATTTCATTAAAGCAAATGAACAAATGGAATATTGTTCTTATTTATAATTAAACAACGTGATGCAGTCAAGCAGACATCCAGCAAAGAGGAAGACGCATGTATTCGCGGACGACTCACACGGACATCGGCAAATAACACCACCCCGGAATCTGTAAGCAAATGGAATATTGTTCTTATTTAGAATCTATGTCATGGTATTTGATGTACTGTACATGACCACAGATTGCGTAGTTGTAGGCATCTAGTGATTTATATGCTCTCAATTTCTCACGGGCCTACACGCTAGACAATGCAAACTTGAATGGCCAGGTAATGGATTGGAACAATATCTCGTTAACTCCGACCACTCCCCCAGATTTGTTTGTTTAAAGAATAAATATATTAACGCTTTATTAATGCAAGTGCAATCGGGCTAATGTTACTCATTCTCGCAGTTCCAAATGAATGAACGTTGAAGCGCTTGTATCTCAAAATGTGGCGTGCAGCCCGACAGGCGCACATATCACGCGCACCCCTGCGCTTTCAGAGCTCGTTTTCTCGTCGGAATTCGACGTTTGGAGACGAACGACAGACGTCGAATACTGACGGCTTCCGTGTGAGACCAGGTTGGTCCAGTGTGACCAAAAGTAGCCCAATCTGGCAACATGGCTTGCTTATGGAAGCATATAGTGGACTAAATTCAAATGTTTTGCATGCATTCTTTCAGACAATATTCAAATTCAAATGCAATTCTAATGAGCGGATGTGTTTCCTAGAACATATAAATGCAATTGCTAATCACATTATTGCATTACAATTTGAATATTGACTCAAATAACGCAGGCAAAAATGGCAAATGAATATGCTATTTTGGGATTGCATAGTCATTTTCACATTAGAATGAACATTTGAATTTTGTCAGCTACAAAGCGGATGTGTTTACTAGAACATGTAAATGCAATTGCGTATCACATTATTGCATTTGAATATTGACTCAAATAACGCAGGCAAAAGTGGCAAATGAATATGCTATTTTGGGATTGCATAGTAATTTTCACATTAGAATGAACTTTTGAATTTTGTCAGTTACAAAGCAGCGCATGACTTTGAAAATGAAATGTCAAATGGCTTTGCATTATCATTTTAATATTGACAGCGAATGTGCACATCAGGTACATGAAAATGAAAATGCAAATCATTAGAATTGCATTTGAATTTGAATATTGTCTGAAAGAATGCATGCAAAAGTGGAACATACAAATGCAATCTCAAATTGCATTAACATTTGAATTTAGTCCACTATATCCTTCCATACGGCGCGACTGTAATCCCGGTCGGACTGTCTCAGTGCCCAGTGCTGCCCACCCAACCACGTCGCGTCGCGTCGGGTCTACTGTAAAGCGGGTTAACATGTCCTTTTCAAAGGTATTAAAATAGACGCAACGAAACATAACGTCAGCCATGTGTTTCCTTGTTGGAAATTATGGATCGTGAATCGTGATTGCTTCTGCACTCTGCAGCAATCGGATTTTGATTGACAGGCAGCTGCATCTCTTCCCCCAACGGCGTTCCGGCACAGAAAGTCTTGCCTGAACGCCGCACCGGACCGTTCCGGCCCACTTTCACCTATGGATATAGGTCCGTAGAGGGGAAGAGGGCTAATGAACCAACAGAAGTAGGGGTAGCTAAGTGCACTCAGTAGACTGATGTGCCAAGAGAAGACAGCAACACTACAAACAACTGGAAGAGAAGGTACTAAGTACCCTGGCTTCCTCTCAGGCCTTCCTCGATGGACTCCCACAGATAGACTCCCTTGTCTTGTTGTCACGAGTCATTGGGCCCTATTATGCACTTCATAAGTCTTAAGCAATAAGACGAGGCGGTAGATCTAAACTTAAGACGTGGAGGCGTGGTCAAGGCCACTTTGCTATTATGCGTGCGGTAGTGGGCGCCTAAAACCCGGCGCTAAGCAAAGAAATTAGTCATGGGTGTGTTTTGGGCGTCTTCTCAATCAACCCAATCAGCGTGCCAGGTGCCATTCACTTTAAGAACCGGCTGCGTTGAGTCATTAGCGCTATGCTATTATGGAAGTCCTAAGAAGGAGGTCAGCGCGCTTCTCTGCCTCTCCCTTCTGAAATTAAGCATTATACTGTGACCGTAATTGACGTCTTGCCGTGGAGCCACGTGCGTGTTCATGTGTGCCCACATGCATGCGCAAACCGCGGAGGCGCGCTCGTGTTTCAAAACGTGCATGAAGTCTAAACTTAAGAACTTTTCAAACCGCTTCTTAGCGCTAGGAGCAAAGTCAGTTCGCATAATAGCAGCGGCGCCTAGTGCACTTCATTAACATATGAACACTCCCACAATGAGTAATATATGCACGGGAGTATTACGTCTTATGTGTGGGCGCCTATCGACACCGGCATAATAGCAGTAGCGCGTATGAAGCGCATAATAAGGGTGGCGGTAGGTCTTAACCTGGCGGTGCGTCTTAATTAAAACTTAAGACGGCAAGTTAAGAAGTGCATAATAGGGCCCTTAGTGTCATAGACTTGTATTAGCATATCCACTGGGAGTATAACATATGTGAGCAGAGCCCTCTCTATGACATCAGAGCCCTCTCTATGACATCAGAGAGGACTGCTGTAACCTGTATGGAACTTTTTACTTGTGATCTATTTGGACTTATATTCATAGCTTTCATGTGACGTCACAGCATAGTGGAAACGCCCACCTGACTAGCAAAAGGCACTGCCCGTGAAGTTGCAGAGCACCAGGAAACACAGTAGCATTGGTTAGAAAACAATCATGCCAGATAGTTGCTGTGCAATCGGGTGTACAAACCGGCTAGGAGATAGGCAGAGACTCACCAGAGATTCATGCTTGGCCATGATAAGTGTGAGATGTGTGTTGTGTTGTGGTATGTGCTCCTGTGGACGTAACTAATGAGTGACTATACATACGCATCCAATGTCCTTCCAAACGAGCAGTCTTGCTTCGTCTCAAACACAACATGAAAGGTATGTCCAACTTGGCGAACGTTTCCCAGTGTTTCCAATTTGCGCGAGTTCCTCAACTTGCGAGAGTTTTTCAACTTAATGTGATGGCTATCATGTCTATCAAATTATCAAATTAGCCATCGTCCTGGCATGAGTGGGTGTTGGTTTCAACGCACCTGTTTGTTTGTAGTTCCTCCGTTTGCAACAAAGACTCTGGACCTTTCCATGAATTGAAGTGGTCTTGTAATCCAAAGTCCAAATAAAAGTAACAAACGAAAGTAATATAATATATTATGTTGGTGTGGTGTGGTATGTATGCGTATGTAAATGTTTGTTTGTATGTGTGTCACTTCTGGGTCGGGCCTATCCCCGATCGGAATTCAAAAGCAAAGTTATCAAACAAAGTTGTCAAACAAAATAACTTGTATCAAACCAAAACGTGTATCAAACAAAACAATAAATATTTTCTAATGTGGTGGTGGTTTATCGTGATGGTTGAAAAACTGTGTCGCACCCTCACGTGTCAGGACTCATCAAGCCCAAGCAAGGAGTACTTTAAATCAATGAAACGAAAATATGATTGAACATGACTGACTGGTTGATATTAAACTGGTTTAAATGATTATTGACACAATTAATGTATGGATTGTCATTCGATGTTGTCTCTCTGTTTTTGTTGTAGCTAATTATGCATTCAGTATTAGATGTGTGTGCAATGTGAGATTACAAATAAATTGCACTACTCGAACCAATGATTAATTAGTCTGTTCTCATTTATGTTGACATTTCACTTGAATATGCATGCCTACACATTATTCCAAGTGCCTGTTAGCTGCGACGTTTGCAGGAAAAGTGCTATACAAATAAATGTTATTATTATATTATTATTATCGACATCGAAGCTTACACTTATTCATGGTCTATGCGTTTTACTCAAGTGTTTTTTTTCCGTCTTTTTTTTATTTTTATGTCTTTTTGTTATCAGGATATGGGCTATTGTTTAGCAGGAGTCAGCCACCTGTTTGGTGGTGGCGTTGTGTTGTGTGTAATTAACAAGCTCTAAACGGAGATAGAACCTTATCATTCTAAACGGAGATAGAACCTTATAATTCTAAGCTCACGATACATAGCGACCCAGACGCACGCTGCTTTTTGGCCATGCTTCCAGGCGACTAGCCTACACGTGCTGTCGGAACCAAAAGTGACAAGTGCACTGTAGTGTTCAGGTAGTGTTCAGGTAGTCAGGTGTTCAGACGCGTCAGATGTGGCCAGGGACACGGCCCAGCTGACCGGGCCAGGAGACACTCACACACTCACACACTTTATAAAACTGACTCAACCTAAAAGGAGTTCGTTTCGTTTGACGGATATTCTGTATGACATTATGGAGATCACATGCACAGCCCGTCGTTTCGCCCCACTGTGGCTCGTCCTGGTGGAGTGTGTTCTCCTGTCGGCTGCGGAGGAAGGTAAGTTCATCTCCCTAGGATCTATTCTAGGCCTCATTAATGAACTAATGTGTCATTAATTAAAGGACCGGTCTGTGTTCTTATTTAGAATATGGGACACATATTGGCTTGAGGCTCTGTTGAACCAAGCATGAAGCATCAAGAGCAAAACAACAACCTGTAGCGAATACCCTGGCAATCTAACAATTATATAAGAGTGTATAATGCATAAACTGGGCATAGTCATGGTCTTTGCTTGGCTGGCTGGCTGCATTAACCTGTTGTTGTTACTTGTATGTTCATTACGTTACTTCAAATGAATGCCCCCTAAGTCAAATCCATCAACTGAAGATAACTCGTGAGTTTAGAATGATAAGGTTCTATCTCCGTTTAGAATGATAAGGTTCTATCTCCGTTTAGAATGATAAGGTTCGACTTCCGGTAATGGCGGCGTGCTGAGAAGACTGGTTTTCTCACCTCCACTAAAATCTTCAAACAAATTCTGTTACAAACCTAGCTAAAGTCAATTAAAATCAGCCATACCACTCGTAAAAGATGTCGTCTATACAAGGGAAACCGAGTACCCGAAAGAACCCACAAGTACAATCTAAAATTATGGACTTCAGCTCTCCTAGAAACAAGGACGATGCTAAGGCTAACGCGGGCTGCGCGGGGATCACAGAAACTGCCGAGGAAGAAGGGGGAAAATATGACAGGATTCTGGAAGCTATCGGAGAATTGAGGTCCGAGTCTGCAAACCGACATGAAGAAATGTTGGTCGCAATTGATGGACTGAGGAAAGATATGGGAGAATGTACGGAACGAATTACACATGCAGAGGTCTGTATTTCCAACATGGAGGATGAGGTGAATGTCCTCCAGGCTAAGGTCCACTCTCTGGAGGGAAAGAAACAAGAGCTGGAAGACAAGGTGACAGACCTAGAATCAAGAGCCAGGCGGTCTAATCTGAGACTCGTTGGCCTGCGGGAGGGAGAGGAGGGAGACGACGCCTGCACCTTTCTCGAGAGTTGGATACCGGAGACACTGGGGCTCGCAGCACTAAGATCCAAACTCACACTGGAGAGAGCTCATCGCATTGGTCAGAGACGGGAGCGCAACGCGCCTCCGAGAACGATGATCATGAAATTCCTGAACGACAGAGATAAGGTGACTGTATTAAGAGCAGCCAGAGCCCAAAAACAAATCCTACACAAGGACAAACCAGTACGTTTCTACCCCGACCTAGCGACAGGAGAACACAAGAAGCAGAAGGAATTCGACTCGGCCAGACAGAAATTACGTAGCATGGGGATAAAACATGGCATGTTGATCCCGGCTAGATTGCTGGTGACACACAAGGACAAAACACAAACTTTTGGCACACCGACAGAAGTGGAAAGTTTCATCAAACGAATCCAAGAAGAGAACGGGAGTGGATGAGTATATGAGACACTAGTACTATTGGCTTTGATAACGAGCAACGTCATGTTAGACCTCTAACACTGGTTTATATTGTTCTTTTTTCTTATATGTTTATTTGCAAACCAGTTAAACTGTGTGTGTCTAGGTGATTTAACATACTATTATGTTTTCGGAGAAAATATTGGGGTCATTCAGTTGAGAGTAGCTCAGAAATTAGCACGTTAAGACTCAATGTCCCAAAATGCACTACTCGAACACAGTTCACCGTCAACAATGATTCAATGCTACGCTAGACCCATGATACGGGTTTACAATGTTATTTCACAGTTATTCGTTTTTTCAAGTTACATGAAACAAGTTGAATTGTGTCTATTTAAGCGATTAATATGCCAATGTGTTTCCCTTGAGGATATTAGAGTAGATCGGTAGGTCAGAAAGTAACAAAAAAAGTACAGTAAAACTCATAATCCCACAATGCACTATTCGAGCACCACTGTTTCCTGAACAACGGAGATAGAATGGAGAGAAAACAGCCCCGAACGAACCTCAGATCAGATTGGCAACATATCGTTATTGAAGTGGTGAATCTAAATGATAAATTACATAATGTCAATTATATAATACATTATATGCCAATGTATTCTTCTACTTTTTATTTTGGTTACTAAATTCAACCAGGGGGCCAGGAAACTTTCACAATAGGGCATGTTAAGCACTGTGTATGTGGGTGGGTGTGTGTGTATGTATGTATGTGTGTGTGTGTGTGTGTGTGTGTGTGTGTGTGTGTGTGTGTGTGTATGTACTATAACAGCAACACCCCATAACATGCCGCTCAAACTCAGTTTGGGCTCAGTTATTTTCAGGGTGTCAACTGCTGATCCACATTCTTTAGTTATTCTAATATACAATTCACAATGGGCTTCTATACTTAACATTTAGTGGTGGTTGACCAATATACCAACTTTGTTAATTAGGTTTTTATTTCACATTTAGTGGAGGGAGAATGTTACTCTTTATAAGGAGATTAATCAGTTCAGCCTCACTACTCCTCACTCGGTGTGGAGTAGTTTTCAGCGTTACGGGAGTGAACAGGTGGGTGGGGGGAATGCTCAGTTCTGGAGCATTGGGGGGGTCTCGGTTAGTTTGTTGAGAGACCCAGTTTGTTTGTTTGTTTTTCGTAGTTTTTCTCTTTTGACCTCTTTTTTTTTCTTCTTTACATTATTGCACAATGATACAAGGAATTTACAAATGTATTGCTATCTATGACTGGTAAATTAGACATCAAGTTCACATCCTGGAACTGCAGAGGGCTACAAAAAATAAAAAAGGTAAAGCAGGTGATGGGGAGATTAAAAAGTATTAATTCCCAAATATTTTTTCTTCAAGAAACACATCTTTCAAAAGACAAAGACATTGGGATTAGGAGGAGGTGGCAGGGTAAGGTATTCTCAGCGCCCTTTAACACTCAAGCAAGAGGGGTCATGACTCTTGTACATAAATCTATTCCTCTTAATGTCACAAAGATAATTGCTGATACGGCAGGTAGATACCTAATAATTCAAGGCATGTTTCTGACAGAACTTCTCAACCTGGTCAACATTTATGCGCCAAATAATGATGACCCTGAATTTTTCAGTAATTTGTTTTTCACTCTATCAACCCTCAAAGGTCAATATATAATAGCAGGAGATTTCAACTGTACACTAGATCCCTCTAAAGATAGGTTAACACATATTGATAAGTCCCATAATAAAAGCAGAGGAATTATACATCAGTTTATCAAGACATTAAATCTTAGAGATATATGGAGAGACAGAAACCCTGAGGTATTATTCTATTCGTGTTTTTCCAGTACACATAAAACATACTCCCGAATTGATTATTTCTTAATTTCTGCAGGCCTGGTGTCTAGAATCAAGGAATGTAATTATGACAGTATTCTGATATCAGATCATGCCCCAAATAATTTGTGTTATGTAGACCCAGGCTTGAAAAAGGATCCACCAAAATGGAGATTGCAGCAAAGTTGGCTACGGGACCCAGATCTAATCTCTTTCCTTGAGGTACAAATTTATGTATTTTTCATAATCAACACAGATGAGACTTCTGCAAGCACCAGATGGGAAGCTTTTAAAGCTTACATTAGGGGCCAGATTATTAGTTTTACAAGTTCTAAATCTAAAAGAGCTAAACAAAAATTTACATTGTTAGAGTCAAAAATCAAAGTCTTGGAGAGAAATTATTATCAAAATCCCGATCCAAAAACTCACCAGGAATTGTTATTGTTGAGAACACAGTATAATGAAATGTCAACTGCAAAAGCTACAGATAATCTCTTAAAACTTAAACAAACTATATTTGACCAAGGGGAAAAATCAGGAAAAATCTTGGCATGGCGCTTAAAACAACTTCAAACCGAAAGAGCTATTACCAACCTCAAGACTCATAATGATGACTCTATTATAGATCCTATTAAAATTAATGAGGCATTTAGAGAATATTATGGAAAACTATATAGTTCCGAAAGAGCTCCAGAATTACCAGACCAAAAGCTATTCCTAAATAATATTGATATCCCTAGTATATCAGAGGAAGAAAGGATGGAACTGGGTGACGACTTATCCTTAGAAGACATCACTATGGCAATAAAGAGCATGAAATCTGGGAAGGTGGCAGGACCAGACGGCCTACCCATCGATTTGTATAAGAAATTTGAATCTAAATTAAGGAAACCTCTTCTTGAGATGTTTAATGAATCATTTCGGGAAGGGATCCTCCCTCCCTCCTTGAGAGGGGCTTTGATTACTCTCCTTCCTAAACCTGGAAAATCAAATGATAAATGCGAAAACATGAGGCCAATCAGCCTCCTCAACTCAGATTTAAAAGTACTCTGCAAAATTCTAGCAAAAAGATTAGAGATTATTCTACCAGATATCATAAAGGGAGACCAAAATGGGTTCATTGTGGGTCGTCAGGGATTTCATAACGTAAGAAGGGTTTTAAATATCTTACATTCCCAAAGAGAGTTACCAGATACAGCTTTCCTGTCATTGGATGCTGAGAAAGCATTTGACAGGGTGGAATGGGCATACCTGTTTGAGCTTCTCGAACGATTTGGGCTGGGAGAAAACTTTTGTAAATGGGTGAAATTATTATATAAAGAACCATATGCAGAAATAATTACTAACAACAATATATCTATGCCAATTAAAATCAACAGGGGATGCAGACAGGGGTGTCCATTGAGCCCTCTCATATTTACGATGGCAATTGAGCCCTTAGCAATTGCAATACGAAATCACACATCAATATCAGGCATACCTATAGGTCAACTTGAACATCGCATAGCTCTCTATGCGGATGACGTAATCCTGTTCCTTAAAAATCTGGGAGAATCGATCCCGGCTCTTATGGACCTCATTAAAAGATTCGGCAATATTTCTGGGTACAAAGTTAATAGCCATAAATCTGCCATATTACTGCTTAATTCGAATGAGAGAGAGAACCCACCCAATTATATTGGTCACTTTAAGTCAGTTGACAGCTTTACATATTTAGGAATACAAATTACTCACAGGTTAGAAGAAGTGGTACAGACTAATTATAGCCCTGTTGTAAATTCTATTTGCGAATCAATTGATAGATGGTCATCTCTTCCTATTTCCCAGATAGGCAGAATTAATATATTGAAAATGAACACTCTCCCAAAGCTATTATATCTCTTTCAAAACATCCCCTTGCCGCCTCCCCCAAACTTATTTCCTAGACTAAGGACATTATTCACGAACTTTATATGGAAAAATAGACGCCCCAGACTTCGCCTGTCTCTTCTGTATTTACCTTATGACAGAGGTGGCCTACAATGCCCAAACATGTTGTGGTATTACTGGGCAACTCAAATCAGAACTATGAGGTTTTACTACTCGACAGAAGATTCACCAGCATGGAAAGACATTGAGTGTAACTCTATAAGGCTCCAACTGCCGACATATACTGTATATACTCTGATAGTCCAAAAAACCTTAAAAGGAAAACATTGAACCCTATATTGAGAAACATGATTTCTGTATGGTACGAGGTACAAAAACACTTGTCGGAAACACCTGTTCTCTCTCGCTATAGTCCCATTTGGGGCAATAATTACTTTGTGCCAGGTAGGGCAGACGGGGGCTTTAAATTATGGGCTGACAAAGGAATAACACAAATTAATGACATCTTCGACTCAAAGGATGAGCATATGGAATCATTTGAAATTCTAGTAAACAAACATTCTATCCCTCGCAAGCATTCTTTAAGTACTTACAGCTCAGGAACTTTATTTATTCTAATCAAAATCACTCCCTGGCCATACCCGCTCTATCCTCGTTGGAGAAAGTTTTAATTAAAAATCCTTTCGGAAAGGGAATTATTTCGGATGTATATGATTTGTTGATTGCTAGATCACTAGAATCTTCAGAACCCAAATTGAAAGCATGGAGGAGTGACCTTCAAGAGGAAATATCAGTGGAAAAATGGAACAAGGCATGCAAAAGAGCTCAAACCCAGACCACTAACACTCGTTTAAAGCTTCTACAGTACAATTGGATAATGAGAGTATATATAACACCAGAAAAACTCAATAAATTTAACCCCAACATTCCAGACTTATGTAACAGGTGTAGAGAGGACAAGGGTACATTCTTTCATTGTATATGGGAATGTCCAAGAATTCAAGAATTCTGGGAAGAACTTGGAATAATAATACAGGACATTCTGTCAATTAAAATTACTGTTGAGCCTAAGCTGTTTATTCTTGGCATTTATCCAGAGGGACACAGGATGAAATGCAGTGAACAGATCTTTATGGATATGTGTATTTTACAGGCCAAAAGATCAATAGCACTAACGTGGAAAAGCACAGGTAAACCAAGTATTGTGCAATGGTTTAGGGAGATGTCTCGGTGTCTACCATTAGAGAAAATTTCATACACACTCAAAGACAGGCAGGAAAGATTCCAAAGTATTTGGGGCACATTCATAAAATATCTGGAGGACAAGGACTTATCACACTGGATGGACGAACCTGGGCGTGAACAAATGTAAACTCTGCAATAAACCATTTGAACAGGTGTGTGAATTGACCAGGAGTAGAGTAGGAGTTGGATATAATTAATGTATCTGTTGCAATGTACCCTTTTCTTTATTATATATATATATATATTTTTTTTAACAGTTTTCATGTTTTTATTATTACCTTTATTTTATTTTTTTCTCTCCCTTTTATTTTGTATGTGTATATATGAGCTCAGTTATATGATTGCCTCTCCATCAATGTACGTACTATATACTCTCTATTTAGAATGACAAGGTTCTATCTCCGTTTAGAATGACAAGGTTCTATCTCCGTTTAGAATGATAAGGTTCTATCTCCGTTTAGGGTGGTTCAGAGATATTGAGCGTCAAAGTTTTTACATTCCATTATGTTTTGTGAGATGGAACCTTTGTATTTTATTAACCGTTTGCGTCCACTCGCCATGTTGAGCGATGTTGCTATGATACTTTTTGCCCGTCAGGTTGGTGGTTGCTAGGAAAGAAACCACGTGACTGAAAGCTATGAATAGCGCCTTTATCCAAAGCGCTTTACAACGGCCTCTCATTCACCCATTCACACACACATTCACACACCAATGGCGGCCTGCGGCCTCGTACCTATGACTGAATCTGTCTTGTTATTAGTAATAGAGTAAATAGCTGTCTGTTTTAAGGCTATCTAGTTAAAATTGGACTACTGATACCTGTCTGTTCATAGGGAGAGTGTGGGAATAGGGAGAAAGCACATTGGGAAATAGGTCCGTAGAGGGGAAGAGGGCTAATGAACCAACAGAAGTAGGGGTAGCTAAGTGCACTCAGTAGACTGATGTGCCAAGAGAAGACAGCAACACTACAAACAACTGGAAGAGAAGGTACTAAGTACCCTGGCTTCCTCTCAGGCCTTCCTCGATGGACTCCCACAGATAGACTCCCTTGTCTTGTTGTCACGAGTCTTAGTGTCATAGACTTGTATTAGCATATCCACTGGGAGTATAACATATGTGAGCAGAGCCCTCTCTATGACATCAGAGCCCTCTCTATGACATCACGAGTCTTAGTGTCATAGACTTGTATTAGCATATCCACTGGGAGTATAACATATGTGAGCAGAGCCCTCTCTATGACATCAGAGCCCTCTCTATGACATCAGAGAGGACTGCTGTAACCTGTATGGAACTTTTTACTTGTGATCCATTTGGACTTATATAGCGCCTTTATCCAAAGCGCTTTACAACGGCCTCTCATTCACCCATTCACACACACATTCACACACCAATGGCGGCCTGCGGCCTCGTACCTATGACTGAATCTGTCTTGTTATTAGTAATAGAGTAAATAGCTGTCTGTTTTAAGGCTATCTAGTTAAAATTGGACTACTGATACCTGTCTGTTCATAGGGAGAGTGTGGGAATAGGGAGAAAGCACATTGGGATATAGGTCCGTAGAGGGGAAGAGGGCTAATGAACCAACAGAAGTAGGGGTAGCTAAGTGCACTCAGTAGACTGATGTGCCAAGAGAAGACAGCAACACTACAAACAACTGGAATAGAAGGTACTAAGTACCCTGGCTTCCTCTCAGGCCTTCCTCGATGGACTCCCACAGATAGACTCCCTTGTCTTGTTGTCACGAGTCTTAGTGTCATAGACTTGTATTAGCATATCCACTGGGAGTATAACATATATAACATATGGAAACCTATGGAAACCTAGCAGAAACCTAGCAGTGAAGTCATCTCTCTCTCCACTCTGAGTAAGTAGACTATCTAGTAAGCTGGACTTCTGATAAGTTGATACCTGTCTTGTTATTAGTAATAGAGTAAATAACTGTCTGTTTTAAGGCTATCTAGTTAAAATTGGACTACTGATACCTGTCTGTTCATTAGTAATAGTGATAGGGAAAGTAATAGGGTGATTGCTGTCTGTTTTAAGATTATCTAGTTAAGCTGTCTGTTTTCAAAACAAAGGCTTCAGAGTCATTCTGGTGAAACTAACCAGTTTCTGACCAAGTAGGTGTTAACTTGTAGTAGGAGGAGACTTCTAGCTCCCCTATAATAGTGGATAGACCAAGGCCAGGGAGGTCATACAGGCGACTGTGAGAACACCTGTCAGTCGTTGTCATTAGTGCTCGTTAGTGAGGAGTGGCTACAAGCCTGCTAGTGTCCATAAATATCTGGCCTGTCTGAGAGCGACAGCCCCTGCGACAGCCCCCTGACACTTAAGGGCTCTGCACACAGCGTACGATTTCTGTTGCGCGTCAACGTTCCATAATTTCCATTGTTGTTATGAATGGAATCGAATTTTCGCCGTGCGGGGCCGTGTGCATTGCGATGCGATGTTCTCATAGACTTCCATTCAAACTTCAAAATGGAATGTTGACGCGCAACAGAAATCGCACGCTGTGTGCAGAGCCCTTAAGACTCGTGACAACAAGACAAGGGAGTCTATCTGTGGGAGTCTAAGACTCGTGACAACAAGACAAGGGAGTCTATCTGTGGGAGTCTAAGACTCGTGACAACAAGACAAGGGAGTCTATCTGTGGGAGTCCATCGAGGAAGGCCTGAGAGGAAGCCGGAAGCCAGGGTACTAAGTACCTTCTCTTCCAGTTGTTTGTAGTGTTGCTGCTGTCTTCTCAAGTCACTCCGGTCTACTGAGTGCGCTTAGCTAGTCCTAGTTCTGTTGGTTCCTTAGCCCTCTTCCACTCTACAGACTTTTGCCACAATGTGCTTTCTCCCTATCCCTGTTCTTCTGACACTCAGGAGGACACCTAGATGCTACATCCCCCCTCGCAAACCTTCCAATCTCATCTACCTACCTCTTTCTACTGACCATGACTTTATCGCTGCAGGCGGTCTCTGGAATTGCCAGTCGGCGGTCCGGAAAGCTGACGCTATCTCAGCTTATGCATCTCTTATGGCCCTCAATTTCCTTGCTCTCACTGAGACCTGGATCACACCAGAAAACACAGCTACACCGGCAGCCCTCTCTGCCGCCTACTCCTTTTCTCATTCCCCTAGACCCTCTGGTCGAGGGGGAGGCACAGGACTCCTCATCTCGCCCAAGTGGTCACACACTGTCCTTCCCCTGGCACACTTGTCTATATCCTCCTTTGAATTTCATGCTGCTTTTGTCTCTTCCCCGGTCAAACTCCACATTGTTGTCATCTATCGCCCCCCAGGCCAACTCGGTTTTGATTGATTGATTGAAAACTTTATTAGAAGATTTGCAGAAGTAGGTACATGAAAGTACATATTACATACAAGGTCAACTAAAAGGATAAAAACCCAAGAAAGCCACTGGCTTATTTCAATTGGGGTCCTTGATTTGGTGACTTCCTAGGCGAGATGGATGGCCTTCTCAGCTCTTTCCCTGATGATGGCACTCCGCTCGTACTACTAGGTGACTTCAATTTCCAATCTGAGAAGCTTCTCTCATCTGGAGTACTTGACCTTCTCCTCTCCTTCGGCCTTACCCTGTCCCCCTCTCCTCCGACTCATAAGGCAGGCAATCAGCTCGACCTTGTCTTCACCAGATCTTCCCACACTTCCAACCTTACCGTTACCCCTCTTCCAGTTTCTGATCACCACTTTATATCCTTCTCCCTTCCCCTCAAAACTTCCTCTTCCCTCTCAGCCTCTAACCACTTAAGACCCTCTCGTCGTAACCTACGTACCCTGTCCCCCAGCGCCCTCTCTTCTTCTGTCCTATCCTCCCTACCCTCTGTCGAATCCTTCTCCCTTCTATCCACTGATGCGGCATCCTCAACCCTTCTGTCCGCTCTCACCTCATCCTTCGACACCCTCTGTCCACTAACCTTGAAGCCAGCTCGATCCTCTCCTCGAGCTCCCTGGCTCTCTGAAACGCTACATGCTTGTTGATAGGATGTGTTTTTACATTGTGCTTAGGTAAACTCTAAATACTCTATCATTAGTAATTATGTTCAAGTTGTAATATCTAAAGTGCTGACACTTCCTGCAAACTCTCTGTATCTGCACAGGCTGCAAACAGGCGTGTCTGTGTAATTAGAACGGAGTCAGATTTAGACTCAGGGAACTTGACCAGAGACCAGGGTCAATAGATCAGTATATTTGGGAACGGTCGGTCAGCTGACTGAGAGTCAGGTAACTGTTGACCGGAACAAACAACCCGTTATGGTATGAAACAGAGGCAAAACTGCATCTAACTATAGGATGAACAACATGTTTGACTGGAAACTGGTGATTGGCCAGGTACAGCTGTTTCCGGTGTCAGCGGAAATCTAGGATATAAGGGCCACTGCAAGATGTCATTCTGGGTGTCTCTTGTGCCTGCTGTGATGAGGACACCCAGCGCTGTATGGAAATAAACTTATATCTTAATTGTCTACTTGAGCAAATCTATCATTAACTACTGAATGGGGAAAGCATCTCGGCCCGCCGCCCATCATCTGACATTCACCTACTATCAATTGGCGTTTAACGAACAGGATCCTAGATTCAGCGAGACAGGTAAGGCAGATAAACACAGTGTGGTTGTGTGCTTTAACCTGAATTGCTGTTCTAGAGGGAAAAACCTGTAATTTTTTTCCTTGAATGAAGGAAAGGGGATGAATTTGATGAAGGGGGGGCTAATGACTAAATTGGACTAAATATTAAAGTTTGAGTACTGCTGTGTACATGAAGGTCATTAATTCACATATAGGATAATACGTTATAAAAGGACAGAGCTGCTAGGTGTCACTCTGGAGGAGATATACTGACACTGGATATTGATTAATTCATAGAAGAATTGATTAAACGTAATTGGGCATTCCGTGGGTTTTTATTTATGTTTATCTGTAAGGTACAGACATGTGTTTATCTGTAAGGTACAGAAATAAGGTATTTGACAGGAAATAAGGTGAACTGCAGATCACGCTTGAGTCAATTGAAACTATGCAGGAGTAGAATGTTGATTAAGATGGTTAAATGAATAAGGTATTGACACGAAAGGGGTTATGGTATGTAATTTGAAGTGTGATTTAAAGAAAGTGGTTATAAAAGGTCAAGTAATGTGGGTATATTCTGTAGAGAAACAGGATAATGAAGGAATAGGTCAGCGGTAAAAAGACAGTTGTAGGACGACATGAATTTGAACAGAAATGGTAATGGTGTTAATGTTAAAGCTAACAGATTGGAGTGACAAGATTGGATTATTGAGAGAGTGAGAACAGGTGTGACGTGGATTTAAATGACCTTGATGAGACGCAATACAACAGACTGAATTAAAGTATATAACAAGTAATAAACACGAATTGTGTAACTATAAAGCTCTAACGAGACAATTTAGATAAAAGAATTCCTTTTTACTAACATTGTGTGCATTGTAATTAATCAAACATGGGTAATCAAACTTCTAGGACGGCAAATTGTGAAAAACGAATTATTAAGTATAAGTCGGTCAGGGATCTGCCAAGAGGGGAAAGACAAGCCATTAAGAAACTATTGGAAATTGATCCACACATAATTGATATTCCGATAAAATACACTAATACAGTGACACCAAAAGGATGGATTTTACTTAAATTAGGACCATTCTATGCAGAACCATTTCTAACAAAGATTGCGGAATGGAGTGACGATGATTTCCCAAGTATCGGGAGTTTTGAAAAGAATAAACTAAAGATTATTGACGAATATTTGATATCAAACAAAAGAATTAGCGACCCTATATGGGATATTGATTACATGAAAGAAGTCTATCAAGCATGGGTAATAATGTCTAAACAATGGCCTGGTAATATTGTCAGAAAGCAGGAGCACGATAGGTCTAACCCTATACCCAAGACACAGGAGGTACAGAGCGTGTCTCCTCCTATACGGGCGGAGCAGGCGGAGCAGGCTGTGACACGCAGCGTGGTCCGGGTGCAAGCGCCACTGCTAAATATAGAAGAGAAAGTCCTGTACAAACCACTAACCATATCTGACGTATCTGCGATCATAGTTGACGCACCCAAACCCTTGATTAACCCTAAAGGATTCATAAATTGGTATAAAACAATGTTGCTACATGGTAATTTGAATGGCACGGATTTAAGATACATTCTGATCACGTTAATGCCAGATGTTGAAATTGATACTTTGATAAATGCTTGCGAAACTTTGAATGAAAATAATGATGGGCCATGTAGAGGAAAAACAATTACAGAACGATTCCCATGGTTTGATAAGGAACACAAGAATACTCACATTGAACAATTAACCAAATTTCTAAACGACCATGCCAGCCAAAACCGTGATATCTCACAAATTCTGAACTGTAAACGTAAGCCTAATGAAACAATGTCTGACTTTGTAATCAGATTCCAAAATACCTGGAGAGAAAAGGCGAATTTGGAATTAGAGGACAAACCTAACGCATTCTTTACAAACATGATTCTAGATGGTATTGGAGACGATGCGAAAAACTTCAAATTATCAACACCAGACATTTTCTCAATGACCCCAGCATTGATTGAAAAACGAATAAGGGAATTAGACGCTTTGGGATTGTTTAATAAGCGACACCAATCACAAGCCTTGGAGCTTGCGCAATACACGGACCTAGACGGATGGAATGAATACTAAGCATTATGGGTAATGAAGTCTTACGTGAAGCATGTCGAGTGATTAGTTATAGGGAAATCATTGAGTTAAGTAATAATAATCCTTGTATTGATTAACATATTGTAAACAAATGATAAAGAGTGAAATGAATAACTATTGTATTTTTCAGGACAAGCGAAATAGCTTAGTACTAACAGAAAAAAGTGGTAAGAGACGAGGGGTAAAACACTGCTCCACAAAGCTGCACCAGAGACGACACCCTGAACCTACACTATTAATAGAACTGCCCTTGCAAACAAGACGCAGCCTCTGTGAAACAGACACACAGACGCATTCTTGCAGATAACACATAGAAGTGTTTCTCATATACATGTAAATGTAGTTGTCTCTTATTGTAATTATCATACAATTCTGCATTGACTCAGCAAACGTAACATTTGAATTTACTTAGTAAACAGAGACATAGACCATGCATTGATGACTAGTTAATGCTCACACAAGCAAAGAGGAATATGTGACATTTTGATTGATGGATAATCCCAAACGGACAACACAACTCTTGCCAATTCTATCTCCTGACAGAACCAAGAAAAAGCAGAGAAACTGAGCGACGGACTAAAAACGGGGGCGCTGCTGAGGGCCAATCTAACAGAAGTGGGGGCTGAAATGACAGTGAACGATTGACGGATGAGAGAAAGTGGAAACCACAAATGATAATTCTCTGTGTAACTGTAAATGAAAATGTTGTTTTTCTGTTTGGAAGCGGAAACATGATAATGACATGACAGACTACAGACTTTGATAAAGCAATTACACATACGAATATGACAGTACTTCACACAATCAACAGTGTTAATCGGCCAACAGCTGAATGCACGAGCATTACACATTGATGCAACATTTATGATAAAGAACCATTCACACTGACTCAAGAGTGTCTCTGATAAATCTACTAAAACCAACGGGTGATTGACTGGGAAATATTGATTATAAGAGAGGGATAGAACATTTAAATGTTCACAGCGAATTTAAACCTTAAGACAAAATACGCTTATACTGTACATAGACCAACGGGGAAGTATTCAAGCCATCAGTTATGATTGTGATCAGAAATTTTAACATACGGGTAGAATAGAACCTATCTACCTCATTAAAAGTATGCTTATTGGAATTGACTCAGATTGCACATTGACAGTGAATAAACTAAGCATTGAAGACTGATTTGGATATTAAAGGGACGGTTCAAGGTTTTTCACAACCCACGTCATAGTTTGATACCCATGGCATGAACCTCAAATGACAAATCCTTTTGTTTCCTCTAGGAACATTGATGGAGGACGAGTTAACCATTTTGAGAGAAACTAAATGTCTGTCTACCTGTACTTAACGATTGTGCAATCCCTGTATCTAAAAATGTCTCAGCAGGAAAGTGCATAACTCACTAGAGGGGGGGGGGACCACAGGGGGCCCAACCCACTCTCGACTCTGACGATGAGACCCAAGCAAAGGGGAAAACAGACACGTATTATGACAAACGATTACTGATTCCAGTACCATAATGATGTCTATCTCTGCTATTAACAATTATTCTTGATGTTGTTGTGAATTAAGATTGAAACTAGGACAAGAGATACTGGACAGACGATGCGTGCCGAGAGAAACCGTGTGATCCAGGCCTCGTTGTGGATAAGATGGATGGCCACAATTTTATCGGTTCTGTATACGCTCTGGGTGTTAACTAACGAAACAGACATTACTTTAACTGAAGACTCTGACACTAATCTTGTTCGCATGCGTCGTGACATCCAGGGAGTTAAACCGAATAGCGCACTAGACTCAGTTGCAGGAGTTTGGCAGTTTGTTGAAGATTGTTGTACGTATTCACCATAACAGGATTAAACCTTTAAGATCAGACAATGGGGACATAGCACAACGAACAATAGGGGAGAGAAAAGTAGGGGGTGAGGATTTAGAGTTTCAATAACACTGTTAAAACATTTGAGCAAGCATCATGATGGTGAATGAAATAATTTCTACTGTGAGTCTCTCAATAACACAGCAACAAGACAAAAAAGGACGACAAGGCGAAAGACAACAATGTTCCATCAGCATCTCAGATAGTGCCTCATTGCGACCGGAAAAGCATGATGGTCCCTCTGTTGAAGATCGACCTAGGATATCAAAGAACCAAGACACCTAAAGAAACTGATTGACGATATCCCTATTTGTTAAAAATGTATAATTATGTAACAAACTATGGAAAAACATTTGATTTGACTTAATGATGGAAATGATACCTACTTCATTTGTAATGAGTGTTTAGACATAGTAATGAGAAACCTATTTGGATATTTTCTCCTTTAAACAACAAAAGGTTTTTATCCGAAGAAGGTGATTATTAATCAGAGTAGTTAACCACAAAGTGACCTTTTACTCATGCCAAGTCAATTGTGGAATGAGATGTTTGTTCACTTTGTCAGGCCACATGACTGAGGACTTATATTTGTCTATGGGAAAAGTCATTTAATGACGATTCCGGGGGGAGGAATGCAAGATCTCAGCCATGGGGAAAGAAAGAGAAATAATTAAAGTTACTGTCCATTAGAGGAGAAAAAAAAGAGTGAGCTGATAGGATGTGTTTTTACATTGTGCTTAGGTAAACTCTAAATACTCTATCATTAGTAATTATGTTCAAGTTGTAATATCTAAAGTGCTGACACTTCCTGCAAACTCTCTGTATCTGCACAGGCTGCAAACAGGCGTGTCTGTGTAATTTGAACGGAGTCAGATTTAGACTCAGGGAACTTGACCAGAGACCAGCAAAGGACCTGGGTCAATAGATCAGTATATTTGGGAACGGTCGGTCAGCTGACTGAGAGTCAGGTAACTGTTGACCGGAACGAACAACCCGTTATGGTATGAAACAGAGGCAAAACTGCATCTAACTATAGGATGAACAACATGTTTGACTGGAAACTGGTGATTGGCCAGGTACAGCTGTTTCCGGTGTCAGCGGAAATCTAGGATATAAGGGCCACTGTAAGATGTCATTCTGGGTGTCTCTTGTGCCTGCTGTGATGAGGACACCCAGCGCTGTGTGGAAATAAACTTATATCTTAATTGTCTACTTGAGCAAATCTATCATTAACTACTGAATGGGGAAAGCATCTCGGCCCGCCGCCCATCATCTGACAAATCACCCACTATCACTTGTAGACTAGAGCTCAGAGCAGCTGAGAGGAAATGGAGAAAAACTGGCCTTTCTGATGACCTTAACCTCTATCACTCTCTCCTTGCCAACTACGCCTCCTCGGCATCAGCTGCTAAAACATCCTACTATCATTCAAAAATACATTCTTCTGCCTCTAATCCTAGAAAACTGTTCTCCACTTTCTCTTCACTCCTTAATCCACCTCCTCCCCCTCCTCCTTCCTCCCTGTCCGCCGATGACTTTGTCACCTACTTTGAAAAAAAGGTGGACGACATCAGCAGCACCTTTCTCCCCCCACCGCTCCCTCTTCCCACTAACAATGCTAACACTGTTCCCACTAACAATGCTAACACCCCTTCCAAACTCCCCCCTCGACACTCGATCTCTGGATTGTCATCTTTTTCCCCCCTCTCCCCCGATGAGATTCTCACACTTATCACATCAAAGCGGGCAACCACATGCCCTCTTGACCCCATCCCCTCCCCCCTTCTCCAATCCATTTCCGCCGACATCCTTCCTTACCTTACCACCCTAATCAACTCCTCCCTATCCACTGGATCTGTCCCAGCGGCCTTCAAAATAGCCAGAGTCAAGCCTCTCCTCAAGAAACCTACCCTTGACCCATCATCTGTCCACAATTACAGACCGGTATCCCTTCTCTCCTTCCCTTCCAAAACCCTTGAACGCGCGGCATCTAAACAACTGATTGACTATCTCCGGAAGATGGATCACTTAGACCCCCACCAATCCGGCTTCAAGGCTGGGCATTCCACTGAGACTGCGCTCCTTGCTGTCACGGAAGCCCTCCACTCCGCCCAAGCTTCCTCCCTCTCCTCTGTTCTCATTCTCCTTGACCTGTCTGCTGCCTTCGACACAGTCAATCACCAGATCCTTCTCTCCATCCTCTCAGACCTGGGCATCTCTGGCACCGCACACTCCTGGTTTTCTTCCTACCTGGCGGGCCGCTCCTACCAGGTGACCTGGAGAGAATCGCTATCTTCTCCACGAACCCTCTCCACTGGAGTTCCCCAGGGTTCCGTCCTAGGGCCCCTACTCTTCTCCCTCTACACCAAGTCTCTTGGCTCGGTAATCTCTTCACATGGGCTCTCCTACCACAGCTACGCAGACGACACTCAACTCTTCCTGTCCTTCCCCCCGTCTGATGTACACGTGGCAACCCGTATCTCAGCATGTCTCGCTGACATTTCAACTTGGATGGCTGACCACCATCTCAAGCTCAATCTTAACAAGACTGAGCTCCTCTTCATCCCCGGGAAAGCCTGCCCTCTCCAAGACTTCTCCATCACAGTGGAGAACTCTACTGTAACCCCCTCCCTGACAGCCAAGAACCTTGGAGTGATCCTGGATAACCGACTATCCTGTGCGGAGAACATTGCAGCAACGGCTCGCTCCTGCAGATTCCTCCTCTACAACATCAGAAGGATACGACCATTCCTTACCAGAGAGGCAGCGCAACTCTTGATCCAGGCACTGGTCATCTCCTGCCTGGATTACTGCAATGCACTCCTGGCGGGGCTCCCCGCTTCAGCCATTAGACCTCTGCAGCTCATCCAGAATGCTGCTGCCCGGCTGGTATTCAACCTCCCCAAATACTCGCATGTCACCCCTCTCCTTCGCACCCTGCACTGGCTCCCGATAGCAGCTCGCATCAGATTCAAGACCCTGGTGCTTGCATACCAGGCAGCTAAAGGGACTGCCCCTGCCTACCTGAAGGAAATGGTAACCCTCCAAACCCCTGCCCGCTCACTCCGCTCCTCTACCTCGGCTGGCCGACTGGCCCCTCCTCCTCTACACAGCAGTCGGGCTGCCCGATCACGTCTCTTCACAACACTGGCTCCCCGCTGGTGGAATGAGCTCCCCACGGCTGTCAGAACGGCAGAGTCACTACCCATCTTCCGTCGTAGACTGAAGACCCATCTCTTCAGGTTACATCTTAACTGCTCCTCCTGAGACATCTTCCGACCCTCACCTCTACGTCTCCTAAAGACACCCGCTTTCCCCTCTACTGTGTCCCTAGAACTTCTATTGCCCCCCTTGTACTGTTTCTCAGTTTCTCCAGTAAAAAAATAAATAATTTTTTTTTTAGTAGAAGGCGATAATAGGGAGAAGGTTTTTCCTTCTATCAGTGGCCCCCGGCCCGAGCTAGAGTACTCTTCCTGCAACGAATGGTGGACTGCTGATTCACATGCTTAGTATTCAAATGTATTGATTGTAAGTCGCTTTGGAATAAGGCGTCTGCTAAATGCAAAAATGTAAATGTAAATGTAAATATGTGAGCAGAGCCCTCTCTATGACATCAGAGCCCTCTCTATGACATCAGAGAGGACTACTGTAACCTGTATGGAACTTTTTACTTGTGATCTATTTGGACTTATATAGCGCCTTTATCCAAAGCGCTTTACAACGGCCTCTCATTCACCCATTCACACACACATTCACACACCAATGGCGGCCTGCGGCCTCGTACCTATGACTGAATCTGTCTTGTTATTAGTAATAGAGTAAATAGCTGTCTGTTTTAAGGCTATCTAGTTAAAATTGGACTACTGATACCTGTCTGTTCATAGGGAGAGTGTGGGAATAGGGAGAAAGCACATTGGGATATAGGTCCGTAGAGGGGAAGAGGGCTAATGAACCAACAGAAGTAGGGGTAGCTAAGTGCACTCAGTAGACTGATGTGCCAAGAGAAGACAGCAACACTACAAACAACTGGAAGAGAAGGTACTAAGTACCCTGGCTTCCTCTCAGGCCTTCCTCGATGGACTCCCACAGATAGACTCCCTTGTCTTGTTGTCACGAGTCTTAGTGTCATAGACTTGTATTAGCATATCCACTGGGAGTATAACATATGTGAGCAGAACCCTCTCTATGACATCAGAGCCCTCTCTATGACATCAGAGAGGACTGCTGTAACCTGTATGGAACTTTTTACTTGTGATCTATTTGGACTTATATAGCGCCTTTATCCAAAGCGCTTTACAACGGCCTCTCATTCACCCATTCACACACACATTCACACACCAATGGCGGCCTGCGGCCTCGTACCTATGACTGAATCTGTCTTGTTATTAGTAATAGAGTAAATAGCTGTCTGTTTTAAGGCTATCTAGTTAAAATTGGACTACTGATACCTGTCTGTTCATAGGGAGAGTGTGGGAATAGGGAGAAAGCACATTGGGATATAGGTCCGTAGAGGGGAAGAGGGCTAATGAACCAACAGAAGTAGGGGTAGCTAAGTGCACTCAGTAGACTGATGTGCCAAGAGAAGACAGCAACACTACAAACAACTGGAAGAGAAGGTACTAAGTACCCTGGCTTCCTCTCAGGCCTTCCTCGATGGACTCCCACAGATAGACTCCATTGTCTTGTTGTCACGTGTCTTAGTGTCATAGACTTGTATTAGCATATCCACTGGGAGTATAACCAGGGGTGCACATAACTGGTGCGCCAGTGCGCATGCGTCGCCAAAATGCATGCTGCGCGGCAGATCAGCCGCATGAACGCGCTCTTGCGCACCAACAGCTGGAAGCGCTGGGAGAGGAATTTACTTGCTCAAAATCCAACTGCTGACTGCTGACTGCTGCATCACTGCAAGCCCCACTAAGTAACTATTTGCCGTCCCCTCAGCCGAAGGCCCGACGAGTAATCCATCACAACAGTCGACCGACGACGACCACGGCGACTCCCCTCACGAAAACATTCGGAAAGTATTGTGACGGCCCTGGCCCCATATTGTGTCCTGGCCTGTAATAAACATCTGTTTCCCTGTCTGCAGAGAGTACTCCTGCTGGACAGGGTTACCAATCAGTGAAAGGCAGGTCAGCTGGTGGACAGCTGATTGTGCCCCACCTGGTTCCAGGATCCAGGGCATAAAAGATCTATGCAGGCCTCAGTATTGAGGCCCCCTTCTAGGCACCATTATTCTTTATTATATTTAGTTTGTTCCTTGTTTCACACCATGCAACACTCACCTCACCACTTTCCACTACACTCACATTACACCACTGATTTACTGACTACCACACCTCATCTTATTATTGTTATATAGGCCTCATTTAGTTTACAATAAACATTTTCTTATCATTACTTACTAAGATCGTGTGTGTGTCTCCCGTTTTTGTCATGGTCATGAGCCTGGCCGTGACAAATTGGGGGCTCGTCCGTTTTCGTTTTTCTAGCATTATTTTGATCACCTTTTGGTAAGTAAATATTGCTTTTTTTCTATTGAATTCTACCCGGTCGTTTGACTTTTTTGCTTAATTGATGGTTAAAACATTGTGGTTCATTACTTGTGGTGCGACTCCCATGGCTTGTTGCCTTGATTGGCAGGGGGTGCCTTGTTAAGTTAATAGGCGCGTGTCTCTGTTAGTAGCCTAGGCAGAGATTTTGGTGAATGAACTGCAAACTGGTGTCGTAGTCGATTCCCCACCAGTTCAAAATTATCGCCTGCGGGTGTTTTTTTTGAAAGCCTTGAGTGGCATATTAAGCATTTTGGAGACACACTTATCGCATTTTTGTATATAATAGCCTATTGTTAATTGATCTGCGCGATCGTTTTGTTTGTAATGGTGCTTAGATAGGGTTTTTTCTATTGGGGCAAGAGGGTGTATACAATTGGCTGTCAGTTGCGCACATGTAGGCTACGGGGCTGCCCTGGTAGGCTTACGGTCTCTCTCCTTTGAGTCTGGCTGAGCGTTTTTCTGTAGTGTTGCGGTACGGCGGCTAGAGCAATTGTCTCGGGGACACATTCTTAGCTGTCAGGTGGGCGACCAGCTTGCTGGGGGTCTAACCGGGCTGACGAGTTAGTGTTTAAAGATCCTCCCGCTAACGCATGAAGACTAGGGTTGAGCTTACTCAGTCAGGTCCTGGGGTAGGCAGTCAGATAGGGGCATGCTCCGTTGCGAGGTTGTCAATTTCCTCTGATGCGCGCTGAGTTGTCAGTGTATACGTCATCTTGGGTCCATAGGCCTACATTGTCCTGTACTTAATATTGTGATTTAATTAAATAAAAATGTCTGGAGTAGAGGGGTTTATAGCAGCTCCATCCTATGACTTATTGTACCGTTTTACTAAAGCTCAATTGTTATTGGTTGCAAAACATTATGATGTAGCGGTGGTAGAACAAAAGAAACATGAGCTTAGGGCATGTTTAGAGTCGAAACTGGTCGAGATGGCAATTTTGCCACAGCCTGTCAAGGGTTCAGCTTCGCCTGTTGCTAAGCACCCTTTTACATTTGACCAGGAAAAAGAATTGCTCAAACTGAGATTAGACCAGGAATTTGCACTTGAGAAAATGAAATGTGAAATCCAAATGCAAACTGTGGAGTTAGAGAGACATAGGTTGAATTTGATTGAAGGCGGTAAAATCAGTAGTGAAGTCTTAAGTAGTGGGGGTTCTTTTGCTTCCAGGGGAGCAAATAGAGGCTTATTTGATATAGCAGGAAACTTGAAACTTTTACCTAAATTTAATGAAAGGGATCCTGACTTGTTTTTTTCGTTGTTTGAGCGCGTCGCTGACACTCGTGGTTGGCCAGATGCTGAACGCACCCTCATGTTACAATGTGTTTTTACAGGTCGAGCACAGTTGGCATATTCGTCCCTGAGCCGTGAGGATTCTCTGATTTATGAGAAAGTGAAGTCTGCAGTGCTTAAATCTTATGAACAGGTTCCGGAGGCCTACAGACAGAAATTTAGGAATTGGAGGAGAAACAAGAGTCAGACACATCTTGAGTTTACAAGAGAATTAGTTTTGCATTTCAATCGCTGGTGCAAGGCGTCTGATGTATATGATATTGATGATTTGTGTGATCTGATTGTACTGGAGCAATTTAAAAATGCTATTCCCCAGAATATAGCCACCTATATTAGTGAAAAGCAGGTGACTACTCCTGCTGAAGCTGCTGCGTTGGCAGATGATTTTACATTGATTCATAGCAGGGGTAAGTTTGGAGAGCCGCGCATGTTTGGTGAGTCTCGCGCTTATGTGCCAGAGTCTGGGTTTCAGAGGAGTACCTTTGGTTTTGATATGCCACCTGCTGGTCAGTCAGTTGCAACTGATTTTGGTCGTAGAGGTCAGAATAGTTCAAGGAGTTATGAGAATCAGAATAGTTCAAGGAGTTATGAGAATCAGAATAGTTCAAGGAGTTATGAGAAAGTGTGCAGTCACTGCCATAAAAAGGGGCATGTTAAATCTGAATGCTATGCTTTAAAGTCTAGAGGTAAGCCTTGGGCTCCAGTGTCTCATGGGGATGGGGCTAAAGGGGCTGGTTGCGCGGCGCCGGTGGTGCAGCGGGTTAAGTCTGCTGCCCAAGCCTGTGATTCGCTGTCCCAGGTGCGCTCTACACATGTTGAGTCTCCACAATCCTCTGACCTTGAATCTTACTTGCCATTCCTTACAGATGGTTTGGTGTCCCTCGTCGGTGGGGATGAGAAGGTCCCAGTAAACATTTTACGGGATACTGGGGCATTTGATTCGTTTATTTTAGCTTCTGCTTTGCCATTTTCTGATGCCTCTGACACAGGTGACTCCATTCCCATTCGTGGTATGGGTTTGGCTGTATTGCATGTTCCTCTGCACAGAATAATTCTTTCATCTGATTTGTTTCAGGGTGAGATGACTGTGGGTGTGCGCCCAGCGTTGCCCTGTGAGGGGGTGACCATGATCATGGGTAATGGCTTGGTTGGTGCACGAGTGTGGGCAGATGTGGCGCCACCTGTGGTGGTTACGTCTGTGCCAGTATTTAAAAGCAAGCCTGATGAAAGTGAACGGGAGTTTCCTGAGGTGTTCACTGCGTGTGCCGTAACTCGTGCCATGAGCCGTGCCACGCCTGACCCTGACAAAATGGTGGATGATGTGGAGCATGTGATATCACTGTCTGATTTTCCCCTGTCTGTCCCTCACAGTGAACTGGTGAGAGAGCAGCGGGCAGATCCAAGTCTGAAAGAGCTGTTTGAGGGAGCTCTCCCTGCTGGGGGGGTGAGGAACAGCGCCCATGCCTATTTCATTCACAATGAGGTATTGGTGAGGAAGTGGGTTCCCCATGGCGTTGAGTTTGTGGGAGACCCCATTTACCAAATTGTTGTGCCCTCCAAGTATCGCAGCTTGGTTCTGCAGGTGTCACATGATGAGGGTGGACACCTAGGAGTTTCTAAGACCTATGATCGCATCCTCCGTTACTTCGTTTGGCCTCGCCTTAAGAGGGATGTGGCAGCCTATGTAAAAACATGTCATACATGTCAGTTGACAGGAAAGCCGAATCAGAGCATTACACCGGCTCCATTGAGTCCGATTCAGGCAACCAGTCAACCGTTTGACCATCTCATTATTGATTGTGTAGGTCCCCTCCCTCCGTCTCGTACTGGGGCTAAGTATTTGCTGACAGTTATGTGCCAGGCTACCAGGTATCCTGCAGCTTATCCCTTACGCAATATCACCACCAAGTCTGTAGTCCGTGCCTTGACTCAGTTCATTTCAATCTTTGGCATACCAAAAATCATCCAGTCTGACCAGGGTTCTAATTTCTCTTCCCATCTGTTCGCTCAGGTCCTGAAACAGCTGCGCGTTAAGCACAACAGGGCGTCAGCCTATCACGCGCAGAGCCAGGGCGCATTGGAGCGATTCCATGCAACTTTGAAATCTTTGTTGCGCGCCTACTGTACTGAGCTGGACGGAGATTGGGAGGAGGGGCTTCCTTGGATGATGTTAGCCGCCAGGGAGGTGAGCCAGGAAAGTACGGGTTTTAGTCCCAATGATCTGGTGTTCGGACACACAGTACGTGGCCCCTTGGCCGTTATCCAAGATGATTGGAAAGAGTCCGAACCACCAAAAAACTTGCTTAGTTACGTACTCGGCTTTAAGCATAGGCTTTATGAAGCCGGTGAGCTGGCAAAAGAAAAACTAGCTAGTGCACAAAAGAAAATGAAACGCCTTTATGACCGCCGAACTGAGCCACGGAAGTTTAGCCCGGGTGATCAGGTTCTGGCACTCTTGCCCATGGTTGATTCCCCCTTTTGTGCTAAATTTACTGGTCCACATACTGTAGTAAAGCAAGTGTCTGATCTTAATTACCTGATTGCTACACCTTTGCGTAGGAAGCCTAATCAGCTCTGCCACATTAATTTATTGAAACCGTATTATGACCGTGTGTCTGATTCTGTGGAGCAGGCGTCAGTTCCTGTTCGTCCGGCGTGTGTAGCCAGTACAGTAGGGGATTCCCCTCAGGTGGTGGCAGAGCCTGAGGAGGATGGCCTATCCAGTCCCGGCCAGGAGTTGTTGACTGGAAGATTGAAAAATTCAGAGTCCCTTCGTGATCTTGGGAGCTCGTTGGGGCATTTAACAGAGGTTGAACGTACCCAACTGCTGCATCTTGTTAAGGATTATCCATCCATTTTTGGTGACACTCCCACGCAGACTCCCTTAATCGAACACGATATAGATGTAGGGGATGCTTCACCTATCAGACAGCGTTTTTATAGAGTTAGTCCTGACAAACGTAAACACGTGGACTCCGAGATCAGGTATATGCTTGAGACTGGTATTGCAGTGCCTACCTCGTCCAGCTGGGCGTCCCCGTGTCTCACAGTTCCAAAGCCTGATCACACACTGCGGTTTTGTACAGACTTCCGCAAAGTGAATAGTGTGACAAAGCCAGATTCGTATCCTCTTCCCAGGATGGAAGATTGTATTGACCAAGTAGCCTCCGCTAAGTTTATTAGCAAATTTGACTTGCTCAAAGGATTTTGGCAGGTGCCTTTATCCAAGAGGGCTCGTGAAATATCGGCGTTTATAACCCCCTCTGGTCTTTATGAGTATACTGTCATGCCCTTCGGTCTTAGAAATGCTCCAGCCACATTCCAACGGCTGATGAACATGGTTGTAGGTGGTTTGGAGGGGTGCGCTGTATATCTAGACGACGTCGTCATCTATTCTGACTCGTGGTCCACCCATCTTCAGCGTGTGCGTGCCTTGTTCGACCGCTTGGCTGGTGCGTGCCTCACCGTCAACCTGGCAAAGTGTGAGTTTGCCAGGGCATCGGTGAGGTACCTCGGTCGAGTGGTTGGTCATGGTAAAGTCTCTCTGGTCCAGGCTAAGGTGCAGGCTATAGAGCAGTACCCCAGACCTACCACTAAGAAAGAGCTGCAGCGTTTCTTAGGGCTAGTAGGCTATTATCGCAGCTTCTGTCGCAATTTTTCAACGGTAGTCACTCCACTTACTAACCTCCTGAGAGGTGACGCAATGTATGTTTGGAGTACAGAATGTCAACAGGCCTTTGTTAATGTTAGAGCTCTTCTTTGTGCTGCTCCAGTGTTGGCTGCTCCTCTTATGGATGAACCCTTCAAGTTACAGGTCGATGCCAGTCACGTGGGAGCAGGGGCGGTGCTTCTACAGACCGATGAATTTGGCATTGACAGACCTGTTAGTTTTTTTTCAAAAAAGTTCAACTCTTGTCAGCTCAATTATTCAGTAATTGAAAAGGAAGCCCTTGCCTTGGTCTGGGCTCTCCATCATTTTGATGTGTACATTATGTCCGGTCTCGCTCCATTGGTAGTCTTCACGGATCACAATCCGTTGATCTTTCTCAATTCTTTAAAGTGCCCTAACCAGAGACTGATTCGCTGGTCATTATTTTTACAATCATATACTCTGGACATACGTCACATAAAAGGGAAGGACAATGTAGTGGCAGATGCATTGTCCAGGGCCCCTTGTTAAAATTGTTTTTGTGTTAACTAATTTCCTGTTTTTACCCTTCTACTGTTCCTGCTCCTCTTAATTATGGCTTCATTGGTACCTGTTGCCGAGGTTGGAGTAATGGTGGTTGGTCCTGAATACAGGTGATTATATATTATTTCAGTGTTCCCTTTGGGACCCTGTTTCTATGGGAGGGGGTGTGACGGCCCTGGCCCCATATTGTGTCCTGGCCTGTAATAAACATCTGTTTCCCTGTCTGCAGAGAGTACTCCTGCTGGACAGGGTTACCAATCAGTGAAAGGCAGGTCAGCTGGTGGACAGCTGATTGTGCCCCACCTGGTTCCAGGATCCAGGGCATAAAAGATCTATGCAGGCCTCAGTATTGAGGCCCCCTTCTAGGCACCATTATTCTTTATTATATTTAGTTTGTTCCTTGTTTCACACCAGGCAACACTCACCTCACCACTTTCCACTACACTCACATTACACCACTGATTTACTGACTACCACACCTCATCTTATTATTGTTATATAGGCCTCATTTAGTTTACAATAAACATTTTCTTATCATTACTTACTAAGATCGTGTGTGTGTCTCCCGTTTTTGTCATGGTCATGAGCCTGGCCGTGACAGTATCGTAACTTGTACTTTCATTCCGCGTATCGCGTATCGCACGTTTATCACGCCGCCACGTGAAAATTCAGTCCCGAACGACTCGTCGCTAATATAATAGGAAAAACAACACCAAGGGACACGTTTCTTTTCTCTGAAGCTTTCAAACGTTCAGACGTTTGTTTTACAGCTTCATTATCGCACCTCGACCCCTGACCCATCCTCTACCATGGTTGAAATGGAGGACAGTGATAACAGCAGTCAAAAGAGCAGTGATGATGATGATCAAGCTTGTAGCATAAATAAATGCTTAGGCTGTAACTTTTTGTTGAAAAGTTGATTTCAGTGTTTACAGAACAGAGCAGTGCTTAAAGAGATGTCCGTTTATTTCAGTGTGTTTAAAGAACAGACATTCAGTTAGTGCTTAAAGAGATGTCAGTTGATTTCATTGTGTTTAAAGGAGTCTGACAGACTTTCATGCTTAAAGAGCAGTCATTTGATTTTGCATATGATTCTTTTGTTTTGCACACTTATTTAACAATATATAACAATAATTTGTTCGTTCATCTTTACTTATGAATAAATGTCGTTTTGCTAATATAAGTTATCCATGTATCCCTTTTTTATCCATCCTGTGGGACGGGTCGTGACTCGCGAGCTCGGGGAGCACCAAGCAGCATCCCTAGGTGCTCCTCTGAGCACTGGCCCCAAAAAGTTATGTGCACCCCTGAGTATAACATATGTGAGCAGAGCCCTCTCTATGACATCAGAGCCCTCTCTATGACATCAGAGAGGACTGCTGTAACCTGTATGGAACTTTTTACTTGTGATCTATTTGGACTTATATAGCGCCTTTATCCAAAGCGCTTTACAACGGCCTCTCATTCACCCATTCACACACACATTCACACACCAATGGCGGCCTGCGGCCTCGTACCTATGACTGAATCTGTCTTGTTATTAGTAATAGAGTAAATAGCTGTCTGTTTTAAGGCTATCTAGTTAAAATTGGACTACTGATACCTGTCTGTTCATAGGGAGAGTGTGGGAATAGGGAGAAAGCACATTGGGATATAGGTCCGTAGAGGGTAGGAGGGCTAATGAACCAACAGAAGTAGGGGTAGCTAAGTGCACTCAGTAGACTGATGTGCCAAGAGAAGACAGCAACACTACAAACAACTGGAAGAGAAGGTACTAAGTACCCTGGCTTCCTCTCAGGCCTTCCTCGATGGACTCCCACAGATAGACTCCCTTGTCTTGTTGTCACGAGTCTTAGTGTCATAGACTTGTATTAGCATATCCACTGGGAGTATAACATATGTGAGCAGAGCCCTCTCTATGACATCAGAGCCCTCTCTATGACATCAGAGAGGACTGCTGTAACCTGTATGGAACTTTTTACTTGTGATCTATTTGGACTTATATAGCGCCTTTATCCAAAGCGCTTTACAACGGCCTCTCATTCACCCATTCACACACACATTCACACACCAATGGCGGCCTGCAGCCTCGTACCTATGACTGAATCTGTCTTGTTATTAGTAATAGAGTAAATAGCTGTCTGTTTAAAGGCTATCTAGTTAAAATTGGACTACTGATACCTGTCTGTTCATAGGGAGAGTGTGGGAATAGGGAGAAAGCACATTGGGATATAGGTCCGTAGAGGGGAAGAGGGCTAATGAACCAACAGAAGTAGGGGTAGCTAAGTGCACTCAGTAGACTGATGTGCCAAGAGAAGACAGCAACACTACAAACAACTGGAAGAGAAGGTACTAAGTACCCTGGCTTCCTCTCAGGCCTTCCTCGATGGACTCCCACAGATAGACTCCCTTGTCTTGTTGTCACGAGTCTTAGTGTCATAGACTTGTATTAGCATATCCACTGGGAGTATAACATATGTGAGCAGAGCCCTCTCTAAGACATCAGAGCCCTTTCTATGACATCAGAGAGGACTGCTGTAACCTCTATGGAACTTTTTACTTGTGATCTATTTGGACTTATATAGCGCCTTTATCCAAAGCGCTTTACAACGGCCTCTCATTCACACATTCACACACACATTCACACACCAATGGCGGCCTGCGGCCTCGTACCTATGACTGAATCTGTCTTGTTATTAGTAATAGAGTAAATAGCTGTCTGTTTTAAGGCTATCTAGTTAAAATTGGACTACTGATACCTGTCTGTTCATAGGGAGAGTGTGGGAATAGGGAGAAAGCACATTGGGATATAGGTAGTGTCATAGACTTGTATTAGCATATCCACTGGGAGTATAACATATGTGAGCAGAGCCCTCTCTATGACATCAGAGCCCTCTCTATGACATCAGAGAGGACTGCTGTAACCTGTATGGAACTTTTTACTTGTGATCTATTTGGACTTATATAGCGCCTTTATCCAAAGCGCTTTACAACGGCCTCTCATTCACCCATTCACACACACACATTCACACACCAATGGCGGCCTGCGGCCTCGTACCTATGACTGAATCTGTCTTGTTATTAGTAATAGAGTAAATAGCTGTCTGTTTTAAGGCTATCTAGTTAAAATTGGACTACTGATACCTGTCTGTTCATAGGGAGAGTGTGGGAATAGGGAGAAAGCACATTGGGATATAGGTCCGTAGCAGTGGAGGCTCCTCCATAGAGGTGGAGGAGGCCTGGCCTCCCCAATAATTTGAGAGAAGAGAGAGAGATTTAAAAAAGCAATAATTTTATTTTTATTTTTTATTTATTAAACAAAAAACATATTTTAATTTTGTTTATATTAATATTATTTATTAATATTATTTCCGTTTTGTTCATAAATCTTTTCCATGGCTAAAACCCAATATTGCAATTGTAAAGCACCTACAGGCCAGAATCCCTATCCGTTTCTATTGAAGGAGGCCAGGCCTCCTGTCGAAAAGTCCAGGCCTCCTGTTGGAAAGTGGTTTCTCATAGAAGTCAATGTAATGCAATTTTTTTCATGGCAATATGTGATTGGCCAATCACTGAAAATGGGTGGGAACAGGAGGCCTGGCCTCCGTGTAGTACTCTTTTTCGCCACACGCGTGTATGAGTGCTGTTCTGCAGGATAAATATTAGAAATGAGTCCAGGGCTGAATGATTGACATTTTGTTCGTCCAATCACATGAAGCCATTTTGAGAATTCGCCAGTCACTTCAGTCAAAGAAACACTCCATAGTGTCTACGAGTGTCCTATCAACTTGTCCTTTACAGGACACGTCTAGAACACCCATGGCTATTATCCCTGACAATAATAGCTCATTTGGCCAAATACTTTTGCTTAAAATGACCTCGGAAATCGGCGAGATTCTGGCGCGATTTATACATCGAATAGGTAGACAACATTTAGGATTTATTGAACAGTTTTATTTTTAATGTAGTCGATTTCGTTTTATTACAAGTCAATTTAATATTCTTCCATATCAAATGGAGTCCTGGAGAGAGTATGCCGCCCCTCAGCTAAACCAGTGGTGAATTGAACTAATCAGATGTCTCTACCAGTGTTACACCACTAGTTCTCAGTAGTAATACCACTCCATTGCATGTCTGTGTTTCTCAGCAGATGAAGCCAGCTGGAACCAGTACTGTCCTCACAACATTAAACATTTTTATTTATTTATATTAAATATATTGAATAAAACTACATTTGATAAAGAAACTGTTACTTATCTTTTGTATATGCTAAACTTGATTAAATTGATGATTACATGTTGAAGCTGTAGAAGAAGAATAATGAAAAATGTAGGCTAAACTAAATTGTTTTTTAACCACATAATTATCAAATTCCTGCCTTTTACACATGTTCACTGGGCATTTATATTACATCCAAATGTCATTTCTCAACTTAATTATCAGGCAGGCTCATAGACTTACAGCAATGTCATTTCTTCAGGCAGGCACATAGGCTAAGCTCTGCACAATGAATTCCATCAATCAGAACTTTCTGATTGTAGCTTACACTCCAAATAGTGTGCCTTTGGCCAGCACAAAGACAGTTAAGAAGAACAGGGAACATTCCATCGCGAGTGAAGCGAGCAAGCGGAAAAAAATTGGCCTCCTCAATTCTGGAAGTCACCAGCCTCCACTGGTCCGTAGAGGGGAAGAGGGCTAATGAACCAACATAAGTAGGGGTAGCTAAGTGCACTCAGTAGACTGATGTGCCAAGAGAAGACAGCAACACTACAAACAACTGGAAGAGAAGGTACTAAGTACCCTGGCTTCCTCTCAGGCCTTCCTCGATGGACTCCCACAGATAGACTCCCTTGTCTTGTTGTCACGAGTCTTAGTGTCGTAGACTTGTATTAGCATATCCACTGGGAGTATAACATATGTGAGCAGAGCCCTCTCTATGACATCAGAGCCCTCTCTATGGCATCAGAGAGGACTGCTATAACCTGTATGGAACTTTTTACTTGTGATCTATTTGGGACTTATATAGCGCCTTTATCCAAAGCGCTTTACAACGGCCTCTCATTCACCCATTCACACACACATTCACACACCAATGGCGGCCTGCGGCCTCGTACCTATGACTGAATCTGTCTTGTTATTAGTAATAGAGTAAATAGCTGTCTGTTTTAAGGCTATCTAGTTAAAATTGGACTACTGATACCTGTCTGTTCATAGGGAGAGTGTGGGAATAGGGAGAAAGCACATTGGGATATAGGTCCGTAGAGGGGAAGAGGGCTAATGAACCGACAGAAGTAGGGGTAGCTAAGTGCACTCAGTAGACTGATGTGCCAAGAGAAGACAGCAACACTACAAACAACTGGAAGAGAAGGTACTAAGTACCCTGGCTTCCTCTCAGGCCTTCCTCGATGGACTCCCACAGATAGACTCCCTTGTCTTGTTGTCACGAGTCTTAGTGTCATAGACTTGTATTAGCATATCCACTGGGAGTATAACATATGTGAGCAGAGCCCTCTCTATGACATCAGAGCCCTCTCTATGACATCAGAGAGGAATGCTGTAACCTGTATGGAACTTTTTACTTGTGATCTATTTGGACTTACAGTATATAGCGCCTTTATCCAAAGCGCTTTACAACAGCCTCTCATTCACCCATTCACACACACATTCACACACCAATGGCGGCCTGCGGCCTCGTACCTATGACTGAATCTGTCTTGTTATTAGTAATAGAGTAAATAGCTGTCTGTTTTAAGGCTATCTAGTTAAAATTGGACTACTGATACCTGTCTGTTCATAGGGAGAGTGTGGGAATAGGGAGAAAGCACATTGGGATATAGGTCCGTAGAGGGTAGGAGGGCTAATGAACCAACAGAAGTAGGGGTAGCTAAGTGCACTCAGTAGACTGATGTGCCAAGAGAAGACAGCAACACTACAAACAACTGGAAGAGAAGGTACTAAGTACCCTGGCTTCCTCTCAGGCCTTCCTCGATGGACTCCCACAGATAGACTCCCTTGTCTTGTTGTCACGAGTCTTAGTGTCATAGACTTGTATTAGCATATCCACTGGGAGTATAACCTATGTGAGCAGAGCCCTCTCTATGACATCAGAGCCCTCTCTATGACATCAGAGAGGACTGCTGTAACCTGTATGGAACTTTTTACTTGTGATCTATTTGGACTTATATAGCGCCTTTATCCAAAGCGCTTTACAACGGCCTCTCATTCACCCATTCACACACACACATTCACACACCAATGGCGGCCTGCGGCCTCGTACCTATGACTGAATCTGTCTTGTTATTAGTAATAGAGTAAATAGCTGTCTGTTTTAAGGCTATCTAGTTAAAATTGGACTACTGATACCTGTCTGTTCATAGGGAGAGTGTGGGAATAGGGAGAAAGCACATTGGGATATAGGTCCGTAGAGGGGAAGAGGTCTAATGAACCAACAGAAGTAGGGGTAGCTAAGTGCACTCAGTAGACTGATGTGCCAAGAGAAGACAGCAACACTACAAACAACTGGAAGAGAAGGTACTAAGTACCCTGGCTTCCTCTCAGGCCTTCCTCGATGGACTCCCACAGATAGACTCCCTTGTCTTGTTGTCACGAGTCTTAGTGTCATAGACTTGTATTAGCATATCCACTGGGAGTATAACATATGTGAGCAGAGCCCTCTCTATGACATCAGAGCCCTCTCTATGACATCAGAGAGGACTGCTGTAACCTGTATGGAACTTTTTACTTGTGATCTATTTGGACTTATATAGCGCCTTTATCCAAAGCGCTTTACAACGGCCTCTCATTCACCCATTCACACACACATTCACACACCAATGGCGGCCTGCGGCCTCGTACCTATGACTGAATCTGTCTTGTTATTAGTAATAGAGTAAATAGCTGTCTGTTTTAAGGCTATCTAGTTAAAATTGGACTACTGATACCTGTCTGTTCATAGGGAGAGTGTGGGAATAGGGAGAAAGCACATTGGGATATAGGTCCGTAGAGGGGAAGAGGGCTAATGAACCAACAGAAGTAGGGGTAGCTAAGTGCACTCAGTAGACTGATGTGCCAAGAGAAGACAGCAACACTACAAACAACTGGAAGAGAAGGTACTAAGTACCCTGGCTTCCTCTCAGGCCTTCCTCGATGGACTCCCACAGATAGACTCCCTTGTCTTGTTGTCACGAGTCTTAGTGTCATAGACTTGTATTAGCATATCCACTGGGAGTATAACATATGTGAGCAGAGCCCTCTCTATGACATCAGAGCCCTTTCTATGACATCAGAGAGGACTGCTGTAACCTGTTTGGAACTTTTTACTTGTGATCTATTTGGACTTATATAGCGCCTTTATCCAAAGCGCTTTACAACGGCCTCTCATTCACCCATTCACACACACATTCACACACCAATGGCGGCCTGCGGCCTCGTACCTATGACTGAATCTGTCTTGTTATTAGTAATAGAGTAAATAGCTGTCTGTTTTAAGGCTATCTAGTTAAAATTGGACTACTGATACCTGTCTGTTCATAGGGAGAGTGTGGGAATAGGGAGAAAGCACATTGGGATATAGGTCTGTAGCAGTGGAGGCTCCTCCATAGAGGTGGAGGAGGCCTGGCCTCCCCAATAATTTGAGAGAAGAGAGAGAGATTTAAAAAAGCAATAATTTTATTTTTATTTTTTATTTATTAAACAAAAAACATATTTTAATTTTGTTTATATTAATATTATTTATTAATATTATTTCCGTTTTGTTCATAAATCTTTTCCATGGCTAAAACCCAATATTGCGATTGTAAAGCACCTACAGGCCAGAATCCCTATCCGTTTCTATGGAAGGAGGCCAGGCCTCCTGTCGAAAAGTCCAGGCCTCCTGTCGGAAAGTGGTTTCTCATAGAAGTCAATGTAATGCAATTTTTTTCATGGCAATTTGTGATTGGCCAATCACTGAAAATGGGTGGGAACAGGAGGCCTGGCCTCCGTGTAGTACTCTTTTTCGCCACACGCGTGTATGAGTGCTGTTCTGCAGGATAAATATTAGAAATGAGTCCAGGGCTGAATGATTGACATTTTGTTCGTCCAATCACATGAAGCCATTTTGAGAATTCGCCAGTCACTTCAGTCAAAGAAACACTCCATAGTGTCTACGAGTGTCCTATCAACTTGTCCTTTACAGGACACGTCTAGAACACCCATGGCTATTATCCCTGACAATAATAGCTCATTTGGCCAAATACTTTTGCTTAAAATGACCTCGGAAATCGGCGAGATTCTGGCGCGATTTATACATCGAATAGGTAGACAACATTTAGGATTTATTGAACAGTTTTATTTTTAATGTAGTCGATTTCGTTTTATTACAAGTCAATTTAATATTCTTCCATATCAAATGGAGTCCTGGAGAGAGTATGCCGCCCCTCAGCTAAACCAGTGGTGAATTGAACTAATCAGATGTCTCTACCAGTGTTACACCACTAGTTCTCAGTAGTAATACCACTCCATTGCATGTCTGTGTTTCTCAGCAGATGAAGCCAGCTGGAACCAGTACTGTCCTCACAACATTAAACATTTTTATTTATTTATATTAAATATATTGAATAAAACTACATTTGATAAAGGCAAGGCAAGTTTATTTGTATAGCACATTTCATACAACAGGGGCAATTCAAAGTGCTTTACATGCATTATTTAAAAATACAGCAAGAGGAGCATAAGAAAATAACAATTACAATGAATAAAAGCAAATATAAGATGTAAATAGATAAAACATTTAAAAAGACAATAGTTAATGGGAAAAAGACATTGATAGAAGTGTTTGTGTTTAATCATATCCCTCCACATCCTTCTACATCCCTCTACATCCCTCTACATCCCTCCACATACCTCTACATCCCTCCACATCCCTCTACATCCCTCTACATCCCTCTACATCCCTCTACAACCCTCTACATCCCTCCACAACCCTCTACATCCCTCTACATCCCTCTACAACCCTCTACATCCCTCTACATCCCTCTACATCCCTCTACATCCCTCTACATCCCTCTACATCCCTCCACATCCCTCTACATCCCTCTACATCCCTCTACATCCCTCCACATCCCTCTACATCCCTCTACATCCCTCTACATCCCTCTACAACCCTCTACATCCCTCTACATCCCTCTACATCCCTCTACATCCCTCTACATCCCTCCACATCCCTCTACATCCCTCTACATCCCTCCACATCCCTCTACATCCCTCTACATCCCTCTACACCCCTCTACATCCCTCCACAACCCTCTACATCCCTCTACATCACTCTACATCCCTCTACACCCCTCTACATCCCTCTACACCCCTCTACATCCCTCTACATCCCTCTACACCCCTCTACATCCCTCCACAATCCTCTACATCCCTCTACATCCCTCCACATCTCTCTACATCCCTCTACATCCCTATACATCCCTCCACATCCCTTCACATCCCTCCACATCCCTCTACATCCCTCCACATCCCTCTACATCCCTCTACATCCCTCTACATCCCTCCACATCCCTCTACATCCCTCTACATCCCTCTACACCACTCCATATCCCTCCATATCCCTCCACATCCCTCCACAAGAGGAGCATAAGAAAATAAAAATTACAATGAATAAAAGCAAATATAAGAAGTAAATAGATAAAACATTTAAAAAGACAATAGTTAATGGAAAAAAGACATTGATAGAAGTGTTTGTGTTTAATCATAACTGGTGCAAAACATGAAGGTTTTTAGCTTAGATTTAAATATTTTAAGGGTTTGGGCCTGTTTGATTTCTTCAGGGAGTTTGTTCCAGGAGCATGCAGCAGCGTGACTGAAAGCTGCTGCACCGTGTTTTGTTTTTACTCTTGGAATTATTAGCTGATTTGTCTCAGCTGACCTTAGGGACCTTGCGGGAATATAGGGTGGGAGGAGATCTGATATGTATTTTGGTCCAAGACCATTTTGTGATTTGTATGTAATTAGGAGGATTTTGAATTCAATTCTCTGAGAGACTGGTAGCCAGTGCAGGGATCTCAGGATTGGTGTAATGTGTCCAAATTTCTTTGTTTTTGTTAGGACCCTAGCAGCGGCGTTTTGGATGAGCTGCAATTTACGAACAGCTCCTTTAGATAGGCCTGTTAGTAGACCATTACAATAATCAAGTCTACTCGAAACAAATGCATGGATGAGTTTTTCAAGGTCTTGCTTGGACATGAAACCTCTCATTCTCATAAAGAAACTGTTACTTATCTTTTGTATATGCTAAACTTGATTAAATTGATGATTACATGTTGAAGCTGTAGAAGAAGAATAATGAAAAATGTAGGCTAAACTAAATTGTTTTTTAACCACATAATTATCACATTCCTGCCTTTTACACATGTTCACTGGGCATTTATATTACATCCAAATGTCATTTCTCAACTTAATTATCAGGCAGGCTCATAGACTTACAGCAATGTCATTTCTTCAGGCAGGCACATAGGCTAAGCTCTGCACAATGAATTCCATCAATCAGAACTTTCTGATTGTAGCTTACACTCCAAATAGTGTGCCTTTGGCCAGCACAAAGACAGTTAAGAAGAACAGGGAACATTCCATCGCGAGTGAAGCGAGCAAGCGGAAAAAAATTGGCCTCCTCAATTCTGGAAGTCACCAGCCTCCACTGGTCCGTAGAGGGGAAGAGGGCTAATGAACCAACATAAGTAGGGGTAGCTAAGTGCACTCAGTAGACTGATGTGCCAAGAGAAGACAGCAACACTACAAACAACTGGAAGAGAAGGTACTAAGTACCCTGGCTTCCTCTCAGGCCTTCCTCGATGGACTCCCACAGATAGACTCCCTTGTCTTGTTGTCACGAGTCTTAGTGTCGTAGACTTGTATTAGCATATCCACTGGGAGTATAACATATGTGAGCAGAGCCCTCTCTATGACATCAGAGCCCTCTCTATGGCATCAGAGAGGACTGCTATAACCTGTATGGAACTTTTTACTTGTGATCTATTTGGACTTATATAGCGCCTTTATCCAAAGCGCTTTACAACGGCCTCTCATTCACCCATTCACACACACATTCACACACCAATGGCGGCCTGCGGCCTCGTACCTATGACTGAATCTGTCTTGTTATTAGTAATAGAGTAAATAGCTGTCTGTTTTAAGGCTATCTAGTTAAAATTGGACTACTGATACCTGTCTGTTCATAGGGAGAGTGTGGGAATAGGGAGAAAGCACATTGGGATATAGGTCCGTAGAGGGGAAGAGGGCTAATGAACCGACAGAAGTAGGGGTAGCTAAGTGCACTCAGTAGACTGATGTGCCAAGAGAAGACAGCAACACTACAAACAACTGGAAGAGAAGGTACTAAGTACCCTGGCTTCCTCTCAGGCCTTCCTCGATGGACTCCCACAGATAGACTCCCTTGTCTTGTTGTCACGAGTCTTAGTGTCATAGACTTGTATTAGCATATCCACTGGGAGTATAACATATGTGAGCAGAGCCCTCTCTATGACATCAGAGCCCTCTCTATGACATCAGAGAGGAATGCTGTAACCTGTATGGAACTTTTTACTTGTGATCTATTTGGACTTATATAGCGCCTTCATCCAAAGCGCTTTAGAACGGCCTCTCATTCACCCATACACACACACATTCACACACCAATGGCGGCCTGCGGCCTCGTACCTATGACTGAATCTGTCTTGTTATTAGTAATAGAGTAAATAGCTGTCTGTTTTAAGGCTATCTAGTTAAAATTGGACTACTGATACCTGTCTGTTCATAGGGAGAGTGTGGGAATAGGGAGAAAGCACATTGGGATATAGGTCCGTAGAGGGGAAGAGGGCTAATGAACCAACAGAAGTAGGGGTAGCTAAGTGCACTCAGTAGACTGATGTGCCAAGAGAAGACAGCAACACTACAAACAACTGGAAGAGAAGGTACTAAGTACCCTGGCTTCCTCTCAGGCCTTCCTCGATGGACTCCGACAGATAGACTCCCTTGTCTTGTTGTCACGAGTCTTAGTGCCATAGACTTGTATTTGCATATCCACTGTGAGTATAACATATGTGAGCAGAGTCCTCTCTATGACATCAGAGCCCTCTCTATGACATCAGAGAGGACTGCTCTAACCTGTATGGAACTTTTTACTTGTGATCTATTTGGACTTATATAGCGCCTTTATCCAAAGCGCTTTACAACGGCCTCTCATTCACCCATTCACACACACATTCACACACCAATGGCGGCCTGCGGCCTCGTACCTATGACTGAATCTCAGTGGTGTGCCGTCAGGGCCAGCAAGGCCTTCTCTGCTGGCCTAAACATCATCAGAATATACATTTTATTTTAATATATATTTTCCACAAATATGTATTAATGATTCCCCATAGTCTATTCTCTTCATTTCATAGCTTTCCTCTTGGTTGCGCTGCTTCCAGTCTCCGATTGAGATTTGGAGGGCTGGCCTTTATGTTAGAGCTTTTATCCAATCAAAATGTGTTGCTAGGGGGCTCAAAAATCTGCCCGCCTTCACATTAAACGGTGCTGCGGATTCGACCTGTAACTTAACATTGGACCGAGAAAACCTGTGGCGTACCTAGTAAACCTACGTAGATGCGAGCAAAAGCAACAACGGCGCCTGCTGTAAGGCTCAATGATGTCAGCACCCAGCACGTCTTTTGATTGGATACGCACTATTGCTACGCACTATTGATACGCACTATTGATATTCACTATTGAGATGCGGAACTATGCCGGTAGATGTGAAACTTTTGAAAGTGCGCAGGGAAACGGAGCCTTACAACGAAAGCTTTCGTTGACTGATCGATAATACTGATCGATTGTGTCCTGTTTTTGGGTAAACAATAACTTTCATTTAGGGGACACAATGAAAGCGCCAAGTCCACAAACAGAGGAAACTACGTTGAGCTTCTTTCTTTTCTGGCTGAAAACAACCCAGATTTACATTACCACCTGTCCACAAACAAAGTGTTTACTGGGACGTCAGGCAAAATACAAAACGACCTGATTTTTGCTATTGCTGAAGTGATGGAAGAAGAGATCAAAATGGAGATTAAAAAGGCACCCTTTGTCGCTATTATGGTGGACGAGACGACAGACGTGGGTAATGTAGCGATCTTAAAGATGTTAGTTTAACACTCTTCATTGTAAATGCGGATTTATTGATTAAAAATGCTTCGGAAATATTAATATAACTCTGTTGTACTTGTCTGACTATGTTAAGGTGATGCAACGCCCGGTTATACTGTGTTTCTGTCTAGTTTCTAGAGCCATGGCGTCATAACGATGGTATTAAGAGGTAGAATAATTCAGGTAGGAATGTGTCGGACATCACTGAAGGCCTAGGTGTGAAATGCACCGCCCGCCACTGCTGAATCTGTCTTGTTATTAGTAATAGAGTAAATAGCTGTCTGTTTTAAGGCTATCTAGTTAAAATTGGACTACTGATACCTGTCTGTTCATAGGGAGAGTGTGGGAATAGGGAGACAGCACATTGGGATATAGGTCCGTAGAGGGGAAGAGGGCTAATGACCCAACAGAAGTAGGGGTAGCTAAGTGCACTCAGTAGACTGATGTGCCAAGAGAAGACAGCAACACTACAAACAACTGGAAGAGAAGGTACTAAGTAACCTGGCTTCCTCTCAGGCCTTCCTCGATGGACTTCCACAGATAGACTCCCTTGTCTTGTTGTCACGAGTCTTAGTGTCATAGACTTGTATTAGCATATCCACTGGGAGTATAACATATGTGAGCAGAGCCCTCTCTATGACATCAGAGAGGACTGCTGTAACCTGTATGGAACTTTTTACTTGTGATCTATTTGGACTTATATAGCGCCTTTATCCAAAGCGCTTTACAACAGCCTCTCATTCACCCATTCACACACACATTCACACACCAATGGCGGCCTGCGGCCTCGTACCTATGACTGAATCTGTCTTGTTATTAGTAATAGAGTAAATAGCTGTCTGTTTTAAGGCTATCTAGTTAAAATTGGACTACTGATACCTGTCTGTTCATAGGGAGAGTGTGGGAATAGGGAGAAAGCACATTGGGATATAGGTCCGTAGAGGGGAAGAGGGCTAATGAACCAACAGAAGTAGGGGTAGCTAAGTGCACTCAGTAGACTGATGTGCCAAGAGAAGACAGCAACACTACAAACAACTGGAAGAGAAGGTACTAAGTACCCTGGCTTCCTCTCAGGCCTTCCTCGATGGACTCCCACAGATAGACTCCCTTGTCTTGTTGTCACGAGTCTTAGTGTCATAGACTTGTATTAGCATATCCACTGGGAGTATAACATATGTGACGTGACGTCATCGAAGTGCGAAACGGGCGCAAAGTGCGAATGCCTTAATTCTGCGTTCAAAGTTTTTCAATGCAAAAAATCTGATTTACTTTTTTTGTAATAAGAAGCAACTTGAAGTTGTGAAGTACCCACTCGTTATTTTTTCGAGCAGTTTTCATTTAATTAAATACGTGTAATAAGTCTTCAAAATAAGCTTGTTTTATGAGATGAGTTTGAGAAGCTTGGGGGCGGGAACGTGAGCCCAGCTAACAACAACAATCGGTGTGAATGGCTGTGAGCTCAATCGATGTAGCCAATAGCTGGGCGAGGGGGAGGGATAAAAAGCCACATGCAGGAAGCAGTGTGCTTTTGTTTACACCAGAATGTTTTCGACCAGACTCTAAGAAGGTAAGATCTTCTATGTATGTACATGCCTTTGTTAGTTAAGTTAGTTGTTAGTTACTAGTTGAAACCAGTGTGTTCGTGTATTTAGACATTTCTTTATTATTACCCACGAGCAACTAACTGAAACCAGTTCAGTCTGTAAGCTGAAGATTGTTAGCATGCTAGCATTGTAGCTCGGTATTCTGTCTATGTTGTAAATACGGTTAGTAACTTAGTATGTCTACGTTGTAAAAGTTGTAAGACTCATGTTCAGTGTGTAATACTGGAATACTGTAACATGTCAAGTGTAATAGATTACAGAAATGTTAAAAGTTTAAAAACATGTGCTTTCTTTGTTAGAACCGAGCTAGCCGCTAGTTGGCTAATGCCAAACACACTACTCTGATGATTTTCAATACATGTAATGTTTTTCTTCTCTTCCTCTTTTTTCTATTATGAACTTCTCCCTTCGGTCCACTGACCCTCATCTACTACCTGGAGTTACTATGGAAGTATGGAGTTGGACAAACATACTTAGTGCTACAGTATGCTTAGTGCTAGCATACAGTGCTAAACTGCTGCCGTCCAATGTCACCAAAACCTCCGTCTGGCGTCTCTACAATGATGCTCTGCAAACATCTGGTATGTAAAATGTGTGTGTGGGACTACAATCCAAGATTACAGAAATGTAACATAATGTAAAATATGTTACATTGTGTTAAATATGCTAAAACAACTTTTTAAAATGACTTGACTGATGGCTGTGTTAACAGCCAGGCCCTGTGTATACACTGTGATAGCCATGCTAATGTGCAAACAGTTTTGATTTTGCACAACAGGTGAGAATAACTTCATCCTATGACACTGTTGATTTGGTTGATTGAATTTCATTTACCCACACACACACCTCTGTGATGTTACTTTTCACTGCATCTAATCTTTTTCTTATCTTCCTCTTTTGCCTCTCTTTCTTAGGTCCACTACCCCTCTGACCCTCATCAACCAGGGCCCATGTACTTTCTGACTCCACGCAAGTGCGGCATCTTTGGTGTCTCCTGCGAAGGGATGCCTAAGCAGGTGAACTACCTCATCGATGAAGGGATGTCATCGAGTAAGGGCAGCAACGCAGTCATCAATTACCTGCATCACTTCTTCGAGAAGTATGGAGTTGGAGAAACATACGTGGACCTGAACTGTGACAACTGCAGTGTCCAAAACAAGAACAACTTCATGCTGTATGCTCTATGACATCAGAGAGGACTGCTGTAACCTGTATGGAACTTTTTACTTGTGATCTATTTGGACTTATATAGCGCCTTTATCCAAAGCGCTTTACAACGGCCTCTCATTCACCCATTCACACACACACATTCACACACCAATGGCGGCCTGCGGCCTCGTACCTATGACTGAATCTGTCTTGTTATTAGTAATAGAGTAAATAGCTGTCTGTTTTAAGGCTATCTAGTTAAAATTGGACTACTGATACCTGTCTGTTCATAGGGAGAGTGTGGGAATAGGGAGAAAGCACATTGGGATATAGGTCCGTAGAGGGGAAGAGGGCTAATGAACCAACAGAAGTAGGGGTAGCTAAGTGCACTCAGTAGACTGATGTGCCAAGAGAAGACAGCAACACTACAAACAACTGGAAGAGAAGGTACTAAGTACCCTGGCTTCCTCTCAGGCCTTCCTCGATGGACTCCCACAGATAGACTCCCTTGTCTTGTTGTCACAAGTCATTGGGCCCTATTATGCACTTCATAAGTCTTAAGCAATAAGACGAGGCGGTAGATCTAAACTTAAGACGTGGAGGCGTGGTCAAGGCCACTTTGCTATTATGCGTGCGGTAGTGGGCGCCTAAAACCCGGCGCTAAGCAAAGAAATTAGTCATGGGTGTGTTTTGGGCGTCTTCTCAATCAACCCAATCAGCGTGCCAGGTGCCATTCCCTTTAAGAACTGGCTGCGTTGAGTCATTAGCGCTATGCTATTATGGAAGTCCTAAGAAGGAGGTCAGCGCGCTTCTCTGCCTCTCCCTTCTGAAATAAAGCATTATACTTTGACCGTAGTTGACGTCTTGCCGTGGAGCCACGTGCGTGTTCATGTGTGCCCACATGCATGCGCAAACCGCGGAGGCGCGCTTGTGTTTCAAAACGTGCAAGTCTAAACTTAAGAGCTTTTCAAACCACTTCTTAGCGCTAGGAGCAAAGTCAGATCGCATAATAGCAGCGGCGCCTAGTGCACTTCATTAACATATGAACACTCCCACAATGAGTAATATATGCACGGGAGTATTACGTCTTATGTGTGGGCGCCTATCGACACCGGCATAATAGCAGTAGCGCGTATGAAGCGCATAATAAGGGTGGCGGTAGGTCTTAACCTGGCGGTGCGTCTTAATTAAGACTTAAGACGGCAAGTTAAGAAGTGCTCACATATGTTATACTCCCAATGGATATGCTAATACAAGTCTATGACACTAAGACTCGTGACAACAAGACAAGGGAGTCTATCTGTGGGAGTGTCGTATATTTCCACACACATGCATAGATAGTATGATAGGGGGTCATGCTATTCTGTAGCCTTCATGTTTGCACCAGCGGGCACCCGGAAGGGTGACATCACAGTGACATCACAGGGGACGGCCCTCATGACCATCTAGATAAGGTGATAGGCTATGACCTGTGACTGTATTTGCATAAGAGGGCAGGGATCTAGGGGACTGGAGAAAACCAGCCAGGAAGGGAGAAAGCGGCCTCTTTTTTCACCAGGCCACAGGATCAACACGTGTATGTATAAATCTGTTTGTAACTCGGATTAAATCGTCTTAAACTCAATAATTGTTCTTTGATTCATAACCAATAAGAAATACACAACACATGGCGAGCCTAGCAGGAGACAATATAGCTTAATTTACAGTATTGTGCAAACTCTTCAATCTGACGAAGAAGGTAGGTTTTCTGCAGAGATCTCTCTCTAGTCGATTGGTGTGTTTAAAATAGACTGTAAATCTCAGATAAGTTATAGTCAAAAGAATCTTGTATAACGGTAATCTTGTTGGAATAGAAACAAACTTTTCATAATCTTTAATAAGCCTGGGTTGGTGATAAGGGCCGAATTTGGTAATTCGTTTTTTGGTGTAATATTGTGTTAAGATATTAGTTGTGGAACTAATAGATATTGTTTGTACGGTATTGGAATATCGTGTGTGTCTGTGTAAAATTCGGTAAAATTGTGTTTCAGTGAAAAACATATGAGACTCTTTGTCTGTGCGAAAGGACGCCATTGTGTAAGCGGAGCTTAGGCGCCATTTGCAGTGTCCTGTCAGAGAATCTATTCTTAGACGCCATTTTCTTTGTCCTTGAGGAAGGACACACACAGAGGCCATCTCTGTGTGGAAAACGGGAATACATTGTAGAATATTTGAATGAGATAAATAATAGTCTAACTGGATTGAAAGATAATCGTGAAGTTGTTGTGTCGTGGAAGATGGCATTATTGTGGAAAAGCAATGTTATGTTGTAAAGATTGATCTGGGAGTCCACGGCGGGTTTCCCCTCATAGGAGAAGGACAAAGACTAGCCCCTCCTTCCCCTACTCCATTTTACATGGAAGAGCTGGCGCATGCGCAATCGATACGCAAGTCGGTTGCTTGGCGCCGCCTGCTGGACAAAATACGACAAGACATTTTTAAAACATTGGCTCTCTGTAAATTGATGAAATACAACCCTCCTTCATTGATGATGTTTGTAAATGATCGTTATATATTACTTTAATTAATTTAATTAATTACTAATTGATTGAATTAATTATTCAGATCATTTCATTTTCTGTTTCACAGAACTTTGATCAATTGTTTTGTGATAATCTAATAATAATCATTTCTTTTTTCGATAATAGCTGAATGACTTCACAGGTTTACATCAATGAAGTGTACGATTGTACAATGACTAAGTCTAATTAATCATTCATTCTTTCCCAATAACAAGTCGATTTCTTTACAGATTGTAATTAATAATTAATCATTCATTCTTTTCCAAATAACAAGTCGATTTCTTTACAGGTTGTAATTAATATTCGTGTTTTACATCTTTTTATTTCAAGTTAAGTTCGTTTTCACAGTATTTGATTAGGAATAGCAGAATAGTTTGTATTGATAATTAAGCAGTAAAAGGGTTTTTGTAAATCGGTGAATACTTAGGTGTTGACCAACCTTTGTGATTTAATAATTGTGTTGACCAGAACTGTAATTAGTATTGAATGAGTAATTAAGTGACACATATTCATAAACAATTAGGAAACACATTTAAGTATAAAGTACTTACACAGATATTAGATTTAAGTTAATACTGCACTGACATACACAAGAGGCAAATCTGTTATTTTGAGTTGCAGGGTTTTGTGGGGATGGTTAATACAGTTATATTGGACTAGCATTTGTTTAGCAAACAAGACAATAGGAAGGTGGGTTGTAAGAAAAGTACACCTTATAGAATATTTTCAGCATATTGAGCAGTATAAATCAATCAGCTTAAAATGGGAGCAAATTCAACGAAGGTGTTAAAAGATATTAGTGAGGATAGTGGAATATTGGCAACTTTATCCCCTATGGCTATAGTGGAAAAAATTAATCCTCTTGTTAGGGAAATTAGCAAAATGTCAACGAAATGGAATAGCCGTTGGGCATACATTGAACAGCCGTGGCCGAAAGAGGGCAGCCTTAATTTACAATTAATTGCAACATTGGAGATACTTATCAATGTACACAAAGCACATCAAAGAGGAAAGATTAGATCAGAGAAACGCAAGTTAGAATTAGACATCTTAGACCTCTTTAAGGTAGAGGGGCAGAAAGTAGCATCAGCTTGGAATGAGAAAACAGCTCACATGAATCCAGAAAAGAAAAATGAATTGGCCAGAACACTGGAACAGAAATTGAACATTCCATTCACAAACATGTGTCCAGTCTCCAGTCCCCCTCCATATGCTAAGGCAATGAAGGACCATTCCCAGAAGAAGAAGAAGAAGGAGCCAAGGGGAAAAGGGGACGACAGGAGTGACGAGGAAGATGACAGCGAAGATGGCAGTGAAGACTCAAGTGATGACGACAATGCTGATGAAGGCTACAACGCTCGGGTCAGGAAGATGATAGTCACAGCCGAAAAGAAAGGTGGGAGAAGACGCCAAGAGAGAGCGGAAAGAGAGGAAGGAAGACACCACAGATGGCTGAAGGAGCAACGAGAAAGAGAGGAAGAGGAAGATTGTCACCGAATGTCATCAAATACATTAAAGAACTGTCCAGTGCTGATTCGGGGTAACAAGATGGAATATCATCCGTGGCATCATACAGATCTGTCTGAAGTGATCGAGAAACTCCCAGTTCTGGAGGAGGGAGGACATTCGTGGACGCGAGAGGTCGACGTGATACTGACAGGAACGCAGGCCGCAATGGGAGACCTGAAAAGACTCTTAGCTCTTATTGCAGGATTGGATACAATGCAGGAAATATTGATGAAGGCAGGACTTCATAGATATATCAATACATCAGTTTATGATCCAGAGCTCTTCGCAGCAAACAGAGGCAAACTGTGGAAAGCAATCAGGGAGATCTACCCTACTCACATTCACCCAGACAATATCATGGTGAAGCCACTGGGGGGAGATGAGAATCCCCGGGGTTTTGTGGCCCGTGTGCACTCTCAATGGAGAAGTGTGACAGGGAAAGACGCTGAAGATAACCCCTTAGAAAAATCCATAATCAGGGAAAAAATACAAGAAGGGCTTCCTACCCCAGTTAAGGATAAGCTAGCAGAAGTGGTGGGGCTACGACACATGAACAAAGCTGTTTATATAGACCACGTAGCTCATCAAGTTGAGTTATATCGAAAGAATATTCAGATACAGAAGGCACGAGACGAAGAATCACTCAGAATATTGACTCATGTGCAATTGACTGAAAGCGAGAGGAACATAGAGGGAGTGCAGGCTTTAGCCCCACAGCAACAGCCACCTGGAGTGCAGACTGCTACTTACCAGTCCTACTCACAGGGGCCACAAGGGGGGTATCCTGCTACTTACCAGTCCTACCCACAGGGGCCACAAGGGGGGTATCCATACCCACAAGGGCCACCAGGGGTGCAAGCGGTTCCATACCAGATGTACAACCAGCCTGGCCAAGGACCACCACCAGGGGGATGGACAGCAGCAGGGAAGAAGATGCTAGAACCGTGTTACCAATGCGACCAGAATGGACATCTAGCCTGTACCTGCTGCAACAGGCCCCAGGGGGCCGCAGGGGGGAGCCAAGGAGGAGGATATTGGCCCCCTACTACACCTGCTCCAGGGGTGATGAACCCTTACGGAGGCCCAGCAGCTGGCCTATAGGGGTGCCCGGAAGATCCGAGTGGGAGGTGCCAGCTGGTGGTGACACAGAAGCCTGAAGGCGCCACGCACCTCCCTATGTCTAGAGAATATGTGAAGACAATCGGATTTGAGGGAATTAAACAGCTGATTCCTACAACTGAGCTTGTAGACTTAGAGTACAAGGGACAGAGAGCAACTCTGTCAACACTTGTGTCAGAACACACGCCAACAGGGCTGCTAGGGAGAGATGCTCTATGCCAATTGAACTGTACAGTAAAATGCACACCTGACGGCTGTCAGGTGACGGTGTCATCCGGTGTTCAGATTCCATCGACAGCCAGAGTGATTAAGCATAGAACAGACCTACAAGCTTTGCCTTTAAAGGGAGCTGATATAGAATATTGGGTTGATGGGTCTTGTTACGGGGTAGGAGAAACTTTGTGCGCTGGGTATTCCTTAGTTAAAGCACAGAATTCAAAGTTTATTGTAGAACAGGCTGAGGCAGTTCCTCAGCCTTGCTCGGCTCAGTTGGCTGAATTGATTGCCCTCACAGAAGCATGCAACTTGGGAACCGGACGGAGAGTGACAGTGTACACCGACTCTGCCTATGCACATAATGTTTGTCATTTTAATGGAGCTGTATGGAGGGGGCGGGGTTTTAAGAGAACTGATGGTACGCCTATACAGCACCACGCACAGATCATGAAGCTGTTACAAGCCATGATGAAGCCAAAGGAATTAGCCATAGTGAAGTGTGCCACACACAGGTCTGACTCATCACATGTCACACAAGGTAACAGGGCTGCAGAGGATGCAGCCAAAGCCATTACAGGAGCAGACAAGGCAGGTAAAGGTCTTCTGGTCACACATGAAAAGCAATTACAGGGCATGGTCACACTTGAGGATTTATTGATGTTACAGAGTAGAGTAACTACGTTAGACAAGAACGTTTGGCTAGCAAGGGGGGCAAGTCAGGATGACACAGGTCTATGGAGGAATCATGAGGGGTTGGTTGTAGCACCCTCAGATTTAATAGGCATGTTAATACGGGAAGCTCATGGATTAGCACATGTGGCTAGGGGGGAGGTAAGACGCAAGATCACCAAGGAATATGGGTTTTGGAGTCCATATTTGATGGAACAGATTGACCATGCTTTAGGTCAATGTGGGGTCTGTTGGAGAAACAACATCAGAGTGGGTACACCAGTGGTGTCTGGGCATATCCCTACCCCAATAGGGCCACGGGTGGTGGACAGGGGGGTGGATGTACAGAGTAGGCAGGATGTTGTGCCAACAGGTGCCGAGGTCCCCAGAGAACCTGAGAAGGAGGAGCTACGACGAGATGCTGTGGTGTTGCCAGAGCCAGTGGCAATGCCAGCGTTACAGCCAGTGACATTACCGGCAGTGCCTGAAACCGAGGGGACAGTGGAAAGCTGTCCAGATGCCAATGAACCAGAAACCAACGAAGCAGAGAGTGTTGACAGTCTGGAGGTCCAGCCTGGGAGTGTCCAAAGCCTGGACACCTGTGCTACTGGGGATGCTGGCGAGTGCCTGCACCATGCTTCAGATGATGCTGAGGGCGACTCCCCAGACCTTGATCAGCGTGGGAGGGGACCAGGCGGCTGCCTGAACCTCAATGACACTGACGGACGACGACCAGTTAGGAAAAGATTGAAGACTATGAATAGGGTAGTGAAGCAGAAGATCAAAGGGAACGACGGGAATGGACAGCAGATGATAGCATGGCTGGAAACGGTCTTAGGGGCATGGGAAACTTATTTTGCTAAGATAGGAGCACCTATTATAGCAGACATGATTTTTGACTTTCTTAGGAGGCAGGGCCTCATTGACTGTTTTTGGAAAATCAGTCACTCAGTCCACGTTAATGAACTTTTCAGAAGACTAGTCCTCACCTGAGGTGAAGATCTATGCATTAATGCATTCCCTTTGTCCTGTGCTTACTGTTGGGGAATTATGTGTTATGATAACTGAATGTCATTATTTGTGTATTGTTTGTTTATTTCTATATCGTATGTGATTGATGTCAGTTGAGAAGTGATGTAGTGGTTATGCAAAGATAGGAAAGAGGTTCTGTTCCTAACGCAACGAAGAAAATGGAAGCTCCTGACTATGAAAGTGTTATCAATCTGAGACAGCGGTAAAGGCTGTTCTCCAACTGGGTACAAGTGCTAGTAACCTCTGACCCTGACGCTTCAAGGACAAAGAAAACATCGGTCGTTGGAAGTTTCTGTATTGATTTGTGCATGATGAACTGTGTTTAGTTTAATTGTGATTGTTATTTTCAAGATTCTTTTTATTATTGGTTGTTTTCTATTTTTTGTTTATAATATCTTTGGTTCCTAATACTGGTCCTGGGTTGGTCTGTGTTATTGTGCTTCTTGTGTTGTGTGTTGGTGTAGTTTTTCTGTTTGTTGTTGTTTATTTTTTAATTTTTTAAAAAAAAATTTTTTTGAGATGGTTTGTGGGGTTTTGTGTTTTTGTTTTTGTTTTGTGGTCGTTTAGTTTCGGAACACCCTCTGGGTGGTCCGAGGGGGGATGTGTCGTATATTTCCACACACATGCATAGATAGTATGATAGGGGGTCATGCTATTCTGTAGCCTTCATGTTTGCACCAGCGGGCACCCGGAAGGGTGACATCACAGTGACATCACAGGGGACGGCCCTCATGACCATCTAGATAAGGTGATAGGCTATGACCTGTGACTGTATTTGCATAAGAGGGCAGGGATCTAGGGGACTGGAGAAAACCAGCCAGGAAGGGAGAAAGCGGCCTCTTTTTTCACCAGGCCACAGGATCAACACGTGTATGTATAAATCTGTTTGTAACTCGGATTAAATCGTCTTAAACTCAATAATTGTTCTTTGATTCATAACCAATAAGAAATACACAACAGGAGTCCATCGAGGAAGGCCTGAGAGGAAGCCAGGGTACTTAGTACCTTCTCTTCCAGTTGTTAGGCGCCCACACATAAGACGTAAAACTCCCGTGCATATATTACTCATTGTGGGAGTGTTCATATGTTAATGAAGTGCACTAGGCGCCCCTGCTATTATGCGATCTGACTTTGCTCCTATCGCTAAGAAGTGGTTTGAAAAGTTCTTAAGTTTAGACTTCATGCACGTTTTGAAACACGAGCGCGCCTCCGCGGTTTGCGCATGCATGTGGGCACACATGAACAAGCACGTGGCTCCACGGCAAGACGTCAATTACGGTCACAGTATAAATGCTTTATTTCAGAAGGGAGAGGCAGAGAAGCGCACTGACCTCCTTCTCAGGACTTCCATAATAGCATAGCGCTAATGACTCAACGCAGCCGGTTCTTAAAGGGAATGGCACCTGGCACGCTGATTGGGTTGATTGAGAAGACGCCCAAAACACACCCATGACTAATTTCTTTGCTTAGCGCCGGCTTTTAGGCGCCCACTGCAGCACGCATAATAGCAAAGTGGCCTTGACCACGCCTCCACGTCTTAAGTTTAGATCTACCGCCTCGTCTTATTGATGAAGTGCATAATAGGACCCTTAGTGTCATAGACTTGTATTAGCATATCCACTGGGAGTATAACATATGTGAGCAGAGCCCTCGTATGACTGAATCTGTGTTGTTATTAGTAATAGAGTAAATAGCTGTCTGTTTTAAGGCTATAATAATAATAATAATAATAATTCATTAGATTTATATAGCGCTTTTCCGAGGCTCAAAGACGCTGACAATATGGGAAAAACGGAAAACACAGAAACAACAAGCAACAGATAACATGAGCACATAGAACACAGAGTTAACGAACGGGGAAGGGGAGGTTGTATGCATGTCCATGGGGGGAGGGGGGTGGCAGGGTTAGGGGAGATGGTTAGGGATAGGGGAGGTTGTATGCATGTCCAGGGGGGGGGGGGCGGGGGTGGCAGGGATGGGGGAGATGGCTAGGGGTAGGGGAGGCTGTAGGCGTGGGAGAACAGGTAGGTTTTGAGGTGGGATTTAAAAGTGAGGAGTGAGGGTGAGTCTCTGAGTGGTTGAGGGAGGGAGTTCCAGAGGCGGGGTGCGGCTCGTGAAAAGGCACGGTGACCGAAGCCTTTGAGTTTTGAGGGTGGGACAGTGAGGGGAACAATGGATGAGGATCGGAGGGTACGGGTAGGGCGGTGGGGGAGAAGGAGGTCAGTCAGGTAAAGGGGGGCCAGGCTATGGAGGGCTATGTATGTGAGGATGAGGACTTTGAATTGTATACGTTCGTTGATGGGGAGCCAGTGGAGAGAGTGGAGGACAGGAGTGATGTGGTCACGGGAGCGGGTGTTTGAGAGGAGGCGTGCAGCAGAGTTTTGGACCATCTGAAGTCTATGGAGGGAGCGGGAGGTGATGCCGGTGAGTAGGGAGTTGCAGTAGTCGAGGCGGGAGGAGATGAAGGCGTGGATGAGGGATTCAGCAGCGGGGGGGGAGAGGCAGTGTCTGATTTTTGCAATGTTTCGGAGGTGGAAGTAGGATGTCTTGACAATGGAACTGACGTGGGGATCGAATGAGAGGGTGGGGTCCAGAATGAAGCCGAGGTTGCGAGCCAGGGGGGAGGGGGTGATGGTAGTGTCGTCAATGGTGAGTGTGATGGGTCCGGTTTTATTGAGGGTGGATTTGGTGCCGATGAGGATGACTTCGGTCTTTTCACTGTTCAGTTTGAGGAAGTTGTGTGTGAGCCAGGTTTTTATTGCGGAGATGCAGGTTTCGATGTGAGTGAGGGGTGGGTTCTGGGTGGAGTTTGTGGTGATGAAAATCTGTGTGTCATCAGCGTAGCAGTGGAAGTCCAGGTTGAATTGGCGGATGATGTGACCGAGGGGAGTGTGTAGCAGAGGAAGAGCAGGGGGCCGAGGACTGAGCCTTGTGGGACCCCCTGTGTGACAGAGGAGGAGGAGGAGGTGTGACCGGAGAGGGAGATGAACTGGTGTCTGTTGGTGAGGTAGGAGGTGAGCCAGTCCAGGGCGGTACCCTCAACACCCAGTTGGCGCAGCCTTTGAAGGAGGATGGAGTGGGACACTGTGTCGAAGGCTGCGCTCAGGTCTAGTAGAACTAGGCACCTGAGTCTGCAGAGGTGAGGAGATCGTTGATTACTTTGACCAGGGCTGTTTCAGTGCTGTGATGTGGGCGGAAGCCAGAATGAAGGGGTTCATACAGTTTGTTGGATTGGAGGTGGGAGTGAAGTTGGGCAGCGACAACGCGCTCTAGGGTTTTGGAAAGGAATGGTAGGTTGGAGATGGGGCGGTAGTTGGAGAAATTGGCTGGGTCAAGAGTGGGCTTTTTGAGAATGGGGGTGACGGCGGCAAGTTTGTAGCTTGAGGGAACGTGGCCTTAGGATAGTGACTGATTGAAGAGGGCAGTGAGGTGGGGGATGAGGGCAGGGAGGCAGGCCTTGGTCAGGGTGGTAGGGAGGGGGTCGAGGGAGCAGGTGGTTGTTTTGGAGGCGGTGATGATAGTAGTGATGAGGGAGGAGTCAATAGGGGAGAAAGTAGTGAGAGGAGTAGGGGGAGGGTAGTCAGGAGGGGGGAAGATGACAGCAGGGGGGGCGGGGGTGGTGGAGTTGGAGATGGAGGCAGTTAGTGAGCTATTGATGTGGGAGATCTTGCTGTTGAAGGCGTGGAGAAAGGAGTTGCAGAGGTCAGGGGAGGAAGTTGTGTTGTTGTCCGGGGGTTGGAGTAGTGTCTTGACAGTGGAGAAGAGGGTGCGGGGGTTTCGATTGGAGGTGTTGATGAGGGTGGAGTAGTAGGCAGATTTGGCAGCTTGGAGTGCGTCACGGTAGGAGGAGATATGGTGCTTGTAGGCTTCGGCATGGACAGTGAGGTGGGTTCTATTGTATAGTCGTTCAAGTTGGCGGCCGGTCTGTTTCATGGTGCGTAGTTCAGGGGTGTACCAGGGGGAGGAGGTGGTGAAGGAGACAGTGATGGTTTTCAAGGGGGCCAGTGAGTCAAGGGAGTCAGAGAGAATGGAGTTGAGTAAGGTGGCATAGTCTTGGTTGGTGGGAGTGGAGTCAGTGGGGAGGGCAGAAGATATGGACTGAGATAGAGTGAGTGGGTTGACAGATTTTATGTTACGGAAGGAGATGGTGCGTTTGATGGGGTGGCGAGGTAGGGGCAGGGGGGCAGAGAAGAGGATGCAGTGGTGGTCAGAGAGTGGGAAAGGAAAAGGGTGGGGGTTGGATATGGGTAGGGAGGCAGAGCAGACAAGGTCGAGTGTGTGGCCTTTTACATGGGTGGGGAAGTTGATGTGCTGGGTGAGGTGGAAACAATCAAGGAGAGAGAGGAAATCAGAGGTGAGGTTGGAGTTGGGTTGGTCGACATGGATATTAAAGTCACCGGTGAGTAAGAGACGGGAAGAAAGGGAAGAGGCAATGGTGAGGAGTTCAGAGAGATCAGACAGAAAAGAGGGGTGTGGCTTCGGTGGGCGGTAGAGTAGGAGTGCAGTTATGGAGTTGGGGAGTGAAAAGGCGAGGTATTCGAAGGATGACATGGGTGGGAGGTTGAGGTCCAGTACAGTGACAGTTAGGGTGAGTTTGTGGAGAGCAGCGAGACCACCCCCTCGCTTGGAGAGGCGGGGTTTAGCGATGTAGGTGTACTTAGGGGGGTGGCCTGGTTGAGTGAGTAGTAGTCCGAGGGTTGTTGCCAGGTTTCAGTGAGGAGAAGTATGTCCAGGTTGTTGTCCAGTATCAGTTCAGATATGACAGGGGATTTGTTGGAGAGAGAGCGAGTGTTCAATAGTGCAAGGGAGATGGATGGGGGAGCAGGAGGGAGAGAGCGGAGGTTTGAGGGGTCAGCGGTGCGGTGTGGGGTGATGACAGGTGAGCGAGAGTTAGTCCAGAATGAGGGGATGTTTGTGCCTTCAGGGTGGTGTAGAGTCCGGTGTCGATGTTGCTGGGGGCCTCGGTGGATGTAGCGGCGGCGGCGGAGAATGCCTGCCTTGGTGGCGGCGGTGGCAGCAGCAGCAGTGAGGCGATGGTTATGGTTCAGTGAGTGAAGGTCAGCGGCAGTATAGGTGAGTATGGTGGGCGGGGGTCCAGGGCAAAACGATAGGAGCAGCAGGAGGGTGAGTCCAAGTTGGAGATGAAACCAGAGTACAGGTGGGAGCAGTTCAGTGGATAGGTTGGGAGTGACTAGTAGTTGGTGGGCAGTGAGTTGTGTAAACATGGCAGTGGACCAGAGTGACAGCGTGGTGTTGTTGTTGTTGTCATCTGTATTGCCAGCCTGGGACTGAACCCGCGCTAGTTAAAATTGGACTACTGATACCTGTCTGTTCATAGGGAGAGTGTGGGAATAGGGAGAAAGCACATTGGGATATAGGTCCGTAGAGGGGAAGAGGGCTAATGAACCGACAGAAGTAGGGGTAGCTAAGTGCACTCAGTAGACTGATGTGCCAAGAGAAGACAGCAACACTACAAACAACTGGAAGAGAAGGTACTAAGTACCCTGGCTTCCTCTCAGGCCTTCCTCGATGGACTCCTACAGATAGACTCCCTTGTCTTGTTGTCACGAGTCTTAGTGTCATAGACTTGTATTAGCATATCCACTGGGAGTATAACATATGTGAGCAGAGCCCTCTCTATGACATCAGAGCTATGACATCAGAGAGGAATGCTGTAACCTGTATGGAACTTTTTACTTGTGATCTATTTGGACTTATATAGCGCCTTTATCCAAAGCGCTTTACAACGGCCTCTCATTCACCCATTCACACACACATTCACACACCAATGGCGGCCTGCGGCCTCGTACCTATGACTGAATCTGTCTTGTTATTAGTAATAGAGTAAATAGCTGTCTGTTTTAAGGCTATCTAGTTAAAATTGGACTACTGATACCTGTCTGTTCATAGGGAGAGTGTGGGAATAGGGAGAAAGCACATTGGGATATAGGTCCGTAGAGGGGAAGAGGGCTAATGAACCAACAGAAGTAGGGGTAGCTAAGTGCACTCAGTAGACTGATGTGCCAAGAGAAGACAGCAACACTACAAACAACTGGAAGAGAAGGTACTAAGTACCCTGGCTTCCTCTCAGGCCTTCCTCGATGGACTCCCACAGATAGACTCCCTTGTCTTGTTGTCACGAGTCTTAGTGTCATAGACTTGTATTAGCATATCCACTGGGAGTATAACATATGTGAGCAGAGCCCTCTCTATGACATCAGAGACCTCTCTATGACATCAGAGAGGACTGCTGTAACCTGTATGGAACTTTTTACTTGTGATCTATTTGGACTTATATAGCGCCTTTATCCAAAGCGCTTTACAACGGCCTCTCATTCACCCATTCACACACACATTCACACACCAATGGCGGCCTGCGGCCTCGTACCTATGACTGAATCTGTCTTGTTATTAGTAATAGAGTAAATAGCTGTCTGTTTTAAGGCTATCTAGTTAAAATTGGACTACTGATACCTGTCTGTTCATAGGGAGAGTGTGGGAATAGGGAGAAAGCACATTGGGATATAGGTCCGTAGAGGGGAAGAGGGCTAATGAACCAACAGAAGTAGGGGTAGCTAAGTGCACTCAGTAGACTGATGTGCCAAGAGAAGACAGCAACACTACAAACAACTGGAAGAGAAGGTACTAAGTACCCTGGCTTCCTCTCAGGCCTTCCTCGATGGACTCCCACAGATAGACTCCCTTGTCTTGTTGTCACGAGTCTTAGTGTCATAGACTTGTATTAGCATATCCACTGGGAGTATAACATATGTGAGCAGAGCCCTCTCTATGACATCAGAGCCCTCTCTATGACATCAGAGAGGACTGCTGTAACCTGTATGGAAATTTTTACTTGTGATCTATTTGGACTTATATAGCGCCTTTATCCAAAGCGCTTTACAACGGCCTCTCATTCACCCATTCACACACACACATTCACACACCAATGGCGGCCTGCGGCCTCGTACCTATGACTGAATCTGTCTTGTTATTAGTAATAGAGTAAATAGCTGTCTGTTTTAAGGCTATCTAGTTAAAATTGGACTACTGATACCTGTCTGTTCATAGGGAGAGTGTGGGAATAGGGAGAAAGCACATTGGGATATAGGTCCGTACAGGGGAAGAGGTCTAATGAACCAACAGAAGTAGGGGTAGCTAAGTGCACTCAGTAGACTGATGTGCCAAGAGAAGACAGCAACACTACAAACAACTGGAAGAGAAGGTACTAAGTACCCTGGCTTCCTCTCAGGCCTTCCTCGATGGACTCCCACAGATAGACTCCTGTGTCTTGTTGTCACGAGTCTTAGTGTCATAGACTTGTATTAGCATATCCACTGGGAGTATAACATATGTGAGCAGAGCCCTCTCTATGACATCAGAGAGGACTGCTGTAACCTGTATGGAACTTTTTACTTGTGATCTATTTGGACTTATATAGCGCCTTTATCCAAAGCGCTTTACAACGGCCACTCATTCACCCATTCACACACACATTCACACACCAATGGCGGCCTGCGGCCTCGTACCTATGACTGAATCTGTCTTGTTATTAGTAATAGAGTAAATAGCTGTCTGTTTTAAGGCTATCTAGTTAAAATTGGACTACTGATACCTGTCTGTTCATAGGGAGAGTGTGGGAATAGGGAGAAAGCACATTGGGATATAGGTCCGTAGAGGGGAAGAGGGCTAATGAACCAACAGAAGTAGGGGTAGCTAAGTGCACTCAGTAGACTGATGTGCCAAGAGAAGACAGCAACACTACAAACAACTGGAAGAGAAGGTACTAAGTACCCTGGCTTCCTCTCAGGCCTTCCTCGATGGACTCCCACAGATAGACTCCCTTGTCTTGTTGTCACGAGTCTTAGTGTCATAGACTTGTATTAGCATATCCACTGGGAGTATAACATATGTGAGCAGAGCCCTCTATGACATCAGAGCCCTCTCTATGACATCAGAGAGGACTGCTGTAACCTGTATGGAACTTTTTACTTGTGATCTATTTGGACTTATATAGCGCCTTTATCCAAAGCGCTTTACAACGGCCTCTCATTCACCCATTCACACACACACATTCACACACCAATGGCGGCCTGCGGCCTCGTACCTATGACTGAATCTGTCTTGTTATTAGTAATAGAGTAAATAGCTGTCTGTTTTAAGGCTATCTAGTTAAAATTGGACTACTGATACCTGTCTGTTCATAGGGAGAGTGTGGGAATAGGGAGAAAGCACATTGGGATATAGGTTTGTAGAGGGGAAGAGGGCTAATGAACCAACAGAAGTAGGGGTAGCTAAGTGCACTCAGTAGACTGATGTGCCAAGAGAAGACAGCAACACTACAAACAACTGGAAGAGAAGGTACTAAGTACCCTGGCTTCCTCTCAGGCCTTCCTCGATGGACTCCCACAGATAGACTCCCTTGCCTTGTTGTCACGAGTCTTAGTGTCATAGACTTGTATTAGCATATCCACTGGGAGTATAACATATGTGAGCAGAGCCCTCTCTATGACATCAGAGCCCTCTCTATGACATCAGAGAGGACTGCTGTAACCTGTATGGAACTTTTTACTTGTGATCTATTTGGACTTATATAGCGCCTTTATCCAAAGCGCTTTACAACGGCCTCTCATTCACCCATTCACACACACATTCACACACCAATGGTGGCCTGCGGCCTCGTACCTATGACTGAATCTGTCTTGTTATTAGTAATAGAGTAAATAGCTGTCTGTTTTAAGGCTATCTAGTTAAAATTGGACTACTGATACCTGTCTGTTCATAGGGAGAGTGTGGGAATAGGGAGAAAGCACATTAGGATATAGGTCCGTAGAGGGGAAGAGGGCTAATGAACCAACAGAAGTAGGGGTAGCTAAGTGCACTCAGTAGACTGATGTGCCAAGAGAAGACAGCAACACTACAAACAACTGGAAGAGAAGGTACTAAGTACCCTGGCTTCCTCTCAGGCCTTCCTCGATGGACTCCCACAGATAGACTCCCTTGTCTTGTTGTCACGAGTCTTAGTGTCGTAGACTTGTATTAGCATATCCACTGGGAGTATAACATATGTGAGCAGAGCCCTCTCTATGACATCAGAGCCCTCTCTATGACATCAGAGAGGACTGCTGTAACCTGTATGGAACTTTTTACTTGTGATCTATTTGGACTTATATAGCGCCTTTATCCAAAGCGCTTTACAACGGCCTCTCATTCACCCATTCACACACATATTCACACACCAATGGCGGCCTGCGGCCTCGTACCTATGACTGAATCTGTCTTGTTATTAGTAATAGAGTAAATAGCTGTCTGTTTTAAGGCTATCTAGTTAAAATTGGACTACTGATACCTGTCTGTTCATAGGGAGAGTGTGGGAATAGGGAGAAAGCACATTGGGATATAGGTCCGTAGAGGGGAAGAGGGCTAATGAACCAACAGAAGTAGGGGTAGCTAAGTGCACTCAGTAGACTGATTGATAGGGCTGAATGAGGTTTTCATTAATGTTAAATAAGGTTAAAACAGGATACTCTATATAATTCTCTGTATCACTGTGTAAAACTTTGCACAGCCTGTCTCTGGGCTCTGTTAATGATTGTGTGAACCTTGTACTCTGTCTCTCCCCTGCTTATCAGATTTCCATGACACTTTCTGCTAATGATTCGTTCTGAACAAACACCCCACTTTTCTAGGACTCTGATAGGATCACAAACTGTCTCCTCCTTTGCATTCTGTATGAGAACCAGACATGTGTGCCTTTCTGTCAAGAATAAAATGACCTGCTCCTTGCAAGATAAGGCAGTCTGAATTCGGAGTCTCTAAGGGGAGACTTCGCATTCATTCTCCTTGCAAGAAAATAACGATCATGATGAACTCCGTGTCTCTTTGTTGTTTAAAGTCTACTACGGTCTGTTTGAACTAGCGACGGGTTAGCATGGCTTGCTTTACAAACAAGATGAACAGAATATAGCATTTAAGCCCAGAACCAGAACCCGACATTTGGTCCTTCGAGCCGGATCTCAAGGTCGTCTGATGGGGGAAGAAGATTCGACACACCGAAGTCTGTACAGCCCGGATCCAGCGACCCGGAGAAAGTCCTGTGACGTGAATTCGTTTCAGGCCGGTGCGTTAGATGTCGAACCTTTCTCCTCCAAAAGGACGGCTGACGAGATCCAGACCAAGACATAAGCAACAAAGACCGGTAAATATAATAGAAACTATGAATGAAAGTGAATTATAATAGAAAAAGAAAGATTGCAATCGAAATGAATAGTCTATCTATCCTAAATTGTACAAAATAGGAGTTGTTTGACATGCAAAAAGAATCCACTTTAAAAGACAGATGTATATCTTTTTATGCTATGTAAACAGTAGACTAATGGAAATTAGACTGTGGAGTTTGACATACGAAAGGAATCCACTTTGAAAGATAAATGTATATCCTTTTCGTGTTAGGTAAACAGCAGACTAAGAATGGAACTGAAACTATGACTGAAAGTGAGAATTAGAAAAGTGTAGAATTAGAAAGTGTATGTGTTAGAATTAGTGCAAGACTAGGGTTACTGTATGATCAGTGATAGACAGAGAGAGCAGAGGAGAAAACCGCAGGTGGGGGCTGTGGTGTGTGTGTAAGAGATAAGAGAGAGTGTGTGTGTTTAAGACAGAGAGAGGGAATGTGTGTTTGAGACAGAGAGAGGGAGTGTGTGTGTGACAGAGAGAGCGAGTGTATGTGTGTCCGTAAGAGATAAGAGAGAGTGTGTGAGAGAGTGTGAGAGTGAGGAACAGAGAGAGAAATGAGAGGACCCAACTAATCACAGACGTGTGTATGGTTGTGTTTAAACTACAGGGAAGTGGTTTCAGCTATAAAAGAAAAGACAGGGCAAGAGGGCAAGAGAGAGAGAAATGTTAAAGTTGTTTAAGGACGAGGGTGAGGAGAGAGAGAGAAGGAGAGAAAGCACTAGAAAGCAGGAGAGAGAAGGAGAGAAAGCAATAAAAAGCAGGAGAGAGAGAGAAAGTAGGAGATGAGTAGAGGAGACGAGGAGAGGAGACTAGGAAACGAGTAGAGGAGACGAGGAGAGGAGACTAGGAGACGAGTAGAGGAGACGAGGAGAGGAGACTAGGAGACGAGTAGAGGAGACGAGGAGAGGAGACTAGGAGACAAGGAGAGGAGACGAGGAGACTAGGAACCAAGGAGAGGAGACGAGGAGACTAGGAACCAAGGAGAGGAGACGAGGAGACTAGGAAACGAGTAAAGGAGCAGAGAAGAGGAGACTAGGAGACGAGGAGAGGAGACTAGGAGACTAGGAGAGGAGACGAGGAGACTAAGAACCAAGGAGAGGAGACGAGGAGAGGAGACTAGGAGACGAGTAGAGGAGACGAGGAGAGGAGACTAGGAGACGAGTAGAGGAGACGAGGAGAGGAGACTAGGAGACTAGTAGAGGAGTAGAGGAGACTAGGAGACTAGGAGACGAGAAGAGGAGACGAGGAGAGGAGACTAGGAGACTAGGAGAGGAGACGAGGAGACTAGGAACCAAGGAGAGGAGACGAGGAGACTAGGAACCAAGGAGAGGAGACGAGGAGACTAGGAAACGAGTAAAGGAGCAGAGAAGAGGAGACTAGGAGACGAGGAGAGGAGACTAGGAGACTAGGAGAGGAGACGAGGAGACTAAGAACCAAGGAGAGGAGACGAGGAGAGGAGACTAGGAGACGAGGAGAGGAGACGAGGAGAGGAGACTAGGAGACGAGTAGAGGAGACGAGGAGAGGAGACTAGGAGACTAGTAGAGGAGTAGAGGAGACTAGGAGACTAGGAGACGAGAAGAGGAGACGAGGAGAGGAGACTAGGAGACTAGGAGACGAGAAGAGGAGACGAGGAGAGGAGACGAGGAATAGACAGACAGACAGGAGACAGACAGAAAGAGAGGAATAGACAGACAGACAGGAGACAGACAGACAGACAGAGAGACACAGAGAGAGAGAGAGACAGACAGAGAGACAGACAGAGAGAGAGACAGACAGACAGAGAGAGAGAGAGGGAGAGACAGACAGACACAGACAGACAGAGAGAAAGAGAGAGAGAGAGAGAGAGAGAGAAAGAGAGAGAGAGAGAGAGAGAGTTGTTTAAGGAGAGGAGAAACACACGGGAGGGGACTATGAACTGTGTGCGTTTGAGGCAGAAGAGGAGCGCAAGGGTGGGGGCTATGTGTCAGAGTGGACACAGAACAGGAAACAGGGAGCATGGAACAGCAAACAGAGAGAGAGAGAGAGAGAGAGAGGGAGGGAGACAGAGGACAAACTGCTATTTTATTTTTAGTGTGACCCCCTCCTGATCCACAGAACAGAGACCAGGGGAGTAATACGAATTTGGACAAATGACAAAGTTTATAGAATAGATGGGAAAATTGTATTACCACAAAGCCTCTACAAACAGCAGCTAATTTGATACATGGTCTTTTTAATGACATGTATCAAAAAGCAGGGAAGGTGATTGACAGGGATTAATGCACATTTTCACGTATATAATTACACACAATTTAAAAAATATATATATATATAGTGATAATGGCGCACATTTCGTGAACGAATTGATCAAACACGGTGTCCAAACACCTGGACATTGAAGAGTGTGTTTCTCTAAAGGAAACACACATGAGAATAACACAGAAAATAATGAATGAATGAATGAATGAAATGAATGAAATAAATGAAATTAATGAATTTGAAATAGTAAATGGGAGATGGGGTTAGACTACCCATAGTAGACGACAATAGGGAAGTATTGATTGATTGATTGAAAACTTTATTAGAAGATTTGCAGAAGCAAGTGACATGAAAGTACATATTTCAATTGGGGTCCTTGATACTCAATTCATCGTTATATGTAAAGACAGCAGATTTGGCAGAAACAGAAAACACACTGGCCACGTGGATGGCTATTTAGGAAATAGGAAATAGCCAGAACAAATGATCTGCCAGTCCCTTCTGTTTCCTACAGGATCGAGAATACAACCTGATGACCAGATCCTCATCGACGAGATGGAAGGAGAACACTGGCGCAGCCCGCGGTGGGTTGGGCCATTTGGGGTGCTGCTGAGCATCTCAACTGCTGTCAAGATCGCAGAACGAGATACACAAAAGCCATTGAGAGAAAGTGACATTGTTTCCCTCGAACGACGGATAGTGGTGGAAGCCCGGGCTACAAAGGGGTTATTCAGTTAGTGAATATTACGTCTCAAACCCGGTGAAGAATTCTTCAGATCCACTACCTCTAAACCCTGAACTATCAATCAGAGACATTTGTTAGAATGAGGGGACCAAATCCTCCCGACGACCCAAACGAGACGCCCGTCCAGGCACACGACCCAGTCTGGGGCAGTAATGTCCCAGATGACAAGATGGAACCTAAGTACCTAACCCAATTTGAGAAACTCTAATCCAAGTTGAGATTCATGTGTGATCTGTACGGCGATGTTGAATGACAGTTAAACTAGACAATATGAAAGAAAGTTAAACGACCTGAATGGAGAGAGAATGTTTGTATCGTGATAAATTATGAAAAACAGCAGGGAATGATAGGGCTGAATGAGGTTTTCATTAATGTCAAATAAGGTTAAAACAGGATACTCTATATAATTCTCTGTATCACTGTGTAAAACTTTGCACAGCCTGTCTCTGGGCTCTGTTAATGATTGTGTGAACCTTGTACTCTGTCTCTCCCCTGCTTATCAGATTTCCATGACACTTTCTGCTAATGATTCGTTCTGAACAAACACCCCACTTTTCTAGGACTCTGATAGGATCACAAACTGTCTCCTCCTTTGCATTCTGTATGAGAACCAGACATGTGTGCCTTTCTGTCAAGAATAAAATGACCTGCTCCTTGCAAGATAAGGCAGTCTGAATTCGGAGTCTCTAAGGGGAGACTTCGCATTCATTCTCCTTGCAAGAATGTAACGATCATGATGAACTCCGTGTCTCTTTGTTGTTTAAAGTCTACTACGGTCTGTTTGAACTAGCGACGGGTTAGCATGGCTTGCTTTACAAACAAGCTGAACAGAATATAGCATTTAAGCCCAGAACCAGAACCCGACACTGATGTGCCAAGAGAAGACAGCAACACTACAAACAACTGGAAGAGAAGGTACTAAGTACCCTGGCTTCCTCTCAGGCCTTCCTCGATGGACTCCCACAGATAGACTCCCTTGTCTTGTTGTCACGAGTCTTAGTGTCATAGACTTGTATTAGCATATCCACTGGGAGTATAACATATGTGAGCAGAGCCCACTCTATGACATCAGAGCCCTCTTTATGACATCAGAGAGGACTGCTGTAACCTGTATGGAACTTTTTACTTTTGATCTATTTGGACTTATATAGCGCCTTTATCCAAAGCGCTTTACAACGGCCTCTCATTCACCCATTCACACACACATTCACACACCAATGGCGGCCTGCGGCCTCGTACCTATGACTGAATCTGTCTTGTTATTAGTAATAGAGTAAATAGCTGTCTGTTTTAAGGCTATCTAGTTAAAATTGGACTACTGATACCTGTCTGTTCATAGGGAGAGTGTGGGAATAGGGAGAAAGCACATTGGGATATAGGTCCGTAGAGGGGAAGAGGGCTAATGAACCAACAGAAGTAGGGGTAGCTAAGTGCACTCAGTAGACTGATGTGCCAAGAGAAGACAGCAACACTACAAACAACTGGAAGAGAAGGTACTAAGTACCCTGGCTTCCTCTCAGGCCTTCCTCGATGGACTCCCACAGATAGACTCCCTTGTCTTGTTGTCACGAGTCTTAGTGTCATAGACTTGTATTAGCATATCCACTGGGAGTATAACATATGTGAGCAGTGCCCTCTCTATGACATCAGATCCCTCTCTATGACATCAGAGAGGACTGCTGTAACCTGTATGGAACGTTTTACTTGTGATCTATTTGGACTTATATAGCGCCTTTATCCAAAGCGCTTTACAATGGCCTCTCATTCACCCATTCACACACACATTCACACACCAATGGCGGCCTGCGGCCTCATACCTATGACTGAATTTGTCTTGTTATTAGTAATAGAGTAAATTGCTGTCTGTTTTAAGGCTATCTAGTTAAAATTGGACTACTGATACCTGTCTGTTCATAGGGAGAGTGTGGGAATAGGGAGAAAGCACATTGGGATATAGGTCCGTAGAGGGGAAGAGGGCTAATGAACCAACAGAAGTAGGGGTAGCTAAGTGCACTCAGTAGACTGATGTGCCAAGAGAAGACAGCAACACTACAAACAACTGGAAGAGAAGGTACTAAGTACCCTGGCTTCCTCTCAGGCCTTCCTCGATGGACTCCCACAGATAGACTCCCTTGTCGTGTTGTCACGAGTCTTAGTATCATAGACTTGTATTAGCATATCCACTGGGAGTATAAGATATGTGAGCAGAGCCCTCTCTATGACATCAGAGCCCTCTCTATGACATCAGAGAGGACTGCTGTAACCTGTATGGAACTTTTTACTTGTGATCTATTTGGACTTATATAGCGTCTTTATCCAAAGCGCTTTACAACGGCCTCTCATTCACCCATTCACACACACATTCACACACCAATGGCGGCCTGCGGCCTCGTACCTATGACTGAATCTGTCTTGTTATTAGTAATAGAGTAAATAGCTGTCTGTTTTAAGGCTATCTAGTTAAAATTGGACTACTGATACCTGTCTGTTCATAGGGAGAGTGTGGGAATAGGGAGAAAGCACATTGGGATATAGGTAGTGTCATAGACTTGTATTAGCATATCCACTGGGAGTATAACATATGTGAGCAGAGCCCTCTCTATGACATCAGAGCCCTCTCTATGACAACAGAGAGGACTGCTGTAACCTGTATGGAACTTTTTACTTGTGATCTATTTGGACTTATATAGCGCCTTTATCCAAAGCGCTTTACAACGGCCTCTCATTCACCCATTCACACACACATTCACACACCAATGGCGGCCTGCGGCCTCGTACCTATGACTGAATCTGTCTTGTTATTAGTCATAGAGTAAATAGCTGTCTGTTTTAAGGCTATCTAGTTAAAATTGGACTACTGATACCTGTCTGTTCATAGGGAGAGTGTGGGAATAGGGAGAAAGCACATTGGGATATAGGCAGTGTCATAGACTTGTATTAGCATATCCACTGGGAGTATAACGTATGTGAGCAGAGCCCTCTCTATGACATCAGAGCCCTCTCTATGACATCAGAGAGGACTGCTGTAACCTGTATGGAACTTTTTACTTGTGATCTATTTGGACTTATATAGCGCCTTTATCCAAAGCGCTTTACAACGGCCTCTCATTCACCCATTCACACACACATTCACACACCAATGGCGGCCTGCGGCCTCGTACCTATGACTGAATCTGTCTTGTTATTAGTAATAGAGTAAATAGCTATCTGTTTTAAGGCTATCTAGTTAAAATTGGACTACTGATACCTGTCTGTTCATAGGGAGAGTGTGGGAATAGGGAGAAAGCACATTGGGATATAGGTCCGTAGAGGGGAAGAGGGCTAATGAACCAACAGAAGTAGGGGTAGCTAAGTGCACTCAGTAGACTGATGTGCCAAGAGAAGACAGCAACACTACAAACAACTGGAAGAGAAGGTACTAAGTACCCTGGCTTCCTCTCAGGCCTTCCTCGATGGACTCCCACAGATAGACTCCCTTGTCTTGTTGTCACGAGTCTTAGTGTCATAGACTTGTATTAGCATATCCACTGGGAGTATAACATATGTGAGCAGAGCCCTCTATGACATCAGAGCCCTCTCTATGACATCAGAGAGGACTGCTGTAACCTGTATGGAACTTTTTACTTGTGATCTATTTGGACTTATATAGCGCCTTTATCCAAAGCGCTTTACAACGGCCTCTCATTCACCCATTCACACACACATTCACACACCAATGGCGGCCTGCGGCCTCGTACCTATGACTGAATCTGTCTTGTTATTAGTAATAGAGTAAATAGCTGTCTGTTTTAAGGCTATCTAGTTAAAATTGGACTACTGATACCTGTCTGTTCATAGGGAGAGTGTGGGAATAGGGAGAAAGCACATTGGGATATAGGTCCGTAGAGGGGAAGAGGGCTAATGAACCAACAGAAGTAGGGGTAGCTAAGTGCACTCAGTAGACTGATGTGCCAAGAGAAGACAGCAACACTACAAACAACTGGAAGAGAAGGTACTAAGTACCCTGGCTTCCTCTCAGGCCTTCCTCGATGGACTCCAACAGATAGACTCCCTTGTCTTGTTGTCACGAGTCTTAGTGTCATAGACTTGTATTAGCATATCCACTGGGAGTATAACATATGTGAGCAGAGCCCTCTATGACATCAGAGCCCTCTCTATGACATCAGAGAGGACTGCTGTAACCTGTATGGAACTTTTTACTTGTGATCTATTTGGACTTATATAGCGCCTTTATCGAAAGCGCTTTACAACGGCCTCTCATTCACCCATTCACACACACATTCACACACCAATGGCGGCCTGCGGCCTCGTACCTATGACAGAATCTGTCTTGTTATTAGTAATAGAGTAAATAGCTGTCTGTTTTAAAGCTATCTAGTTAAAATTGGACTGCTGATACCTGTCTGTTCATAGGGAGAGTGTGGGAATAGGGAGAAAGCACATTGGGATATAGGTCCGTAGAGGGGAAGAGGGCTAATGAACCAACAGAAGTAGGGGTAGCTAAGTGCACTCAGTAGACTGATGTGCCAAGAGAAGACAGCAACACTACAAACAACTGGAAGAGAAGGTACTAAGTACCCTGGCTTCCTCTCAGGCCTTCCTCGATGGACTCCCACAGATAGACTCCCTTGTCTTGTTGTCACGAGTCTTAGTGTCATAGACTTGTATTAGCATATCCACTGGGAGTATAACATATGTGAGCAGAGCCCTCTCTATGACATCAGAGCCCTCTCTATGACATCAGAGAGGACTGCTGTAACCTGTATGGAACTTTTTACTTGTGATCTATTTGGACTTATATAGCGCCTTTATCCAAAGCGCTTTACAACGGCCTCTCATTCACCCATTCACACACACACATTCACACACCAATGGCGGCCTGCGGCCTCGTACCTATGACTGAATCTGTCTTGTTATTAGTAATAGAGTAAATAGCTGTCTGTTTTAAGGCTATCTAGTTAAAATTGGACTACTGATACCTGTCTGTTCATAGGGAGAGTGTGGGAATAGGGAGAAAGCACATTGGGATATAGGTCCGTACAGGGGAAGAGGGCTAATGAACCAACAGAAGTAGGGGTAGCTAAGTGCACTCAGTAGACTGGTGTGCCAAGAGAAGACAGCAACACTACAAACAACTGGAAGAGAAGGTACTAAGTACCCTGGCTTCCTCTCAGGCCTTCCTCGATGGACTCCCACAGATAGACTCCCTTGTCTTGTTGTCACGAGTCTTAGTGTCATAGACTTGTATTAGCATATCCACTGGGAGTATAACATATGTGAGCAGAGCCCACTCTATGACATCAGAGCCCTCTTTATGACATCAGAGAGGACTGCTGTAACCTGTATGGAACTTTTTACTTTTGATCTATTTGGACTTATATAGCGCCTTTATCCAAAGCGCTTTACAACGGCCTCTCATTCACCCATTCACACACACATTCACACACCAATGGCGGCCTGCGGCCTCGTACCTATGACTGAATCTGTCTTGTTATTAGTAATAGAGTAAATAGCTGTCTGTTTTAAGGCTATCTAGTTAAAATTAAACTACTGATACCTGTCTGTTCATAGGGAGAGTGTGGGAATAGGGAGAAAGCACATTGGGATATAGGTCCGTAGAGGGGAAGAGGGCTAATGAACCAACAGAAGTAGGGGTAGCTAAGTGCACTCAGTAGACTGATGTGCCAAGAGAAGACAGCAACACTACAAACAACTGGAAGAGAAGGTACTAAGTACCCTGGCTTCCTCTCAGGCCTTCCTCGATGGACTCCCACAGATAGACTCCCTTGTCTTGTTGTCACGAGTCTTAAGGGCTCTGCACACAGCGTGCGATTTCTGTTGCGCGTCAACATTCCATAATTTCCATTGTTGTTATGAATGGAATCGAATTTTCGCCGTGCGGGGCCGTGTGCATTGCGATGCGATGTTCTCATAGACTTCCATTCAAACTTCAAAATGGAACGTTGACGCGCAACAGAAATCGCACGCTGTGTGCAGAGCCCTTTAGTGTCATAGACTTGTATTAGCATATCCACTGGGAGTATAACATATGTGAGCAGAGCCCTCTCTATGACATCAGAGCCCTCTCTATGACATCAGAGAGGACTGCTGTAACCTGTATGGAACTTTTTACTTGTGATCTATTTGGACTTATATAGCGCCTTTATCCAAAGCGCTTTACAACGGCCTCTCATTCACCCATTCACACACACATTCACACACCAATGGCGGCCTGCGGCCTCGTACCTATGACTGAATCTGTCTTGTTATTAGTAATAGAGTAAATAGCTGTCTGTTTTAAGGCTATCTAGTTAAAATTGGACTACTGATACCTGTCTGTTCATAGGGAGAGTGTGGGAATAGGGAGAAAGCACATTGGGATATAGGTCCGTAGAGGGGAAGAGGGCTAATGAACCAACAGAAGTAGGGGTAGCTAGGTGCACTCAGTAGACTGATGTGCCAAGAGAAGACAGCAACACTACAAACAACTGGAAGAGAAGGTACTAAGTACCCTGGCTTCCTCTCAGGCCTTCCTCGATGGACTCCCACAGATAGACTCCCTTGTCTTGTTGTCACGAGTCTTAGTGTCGTAGACTTGTATTAGCATCTCCACTGGGAGTATAACATATGTGAGCAGAGCCCTCTCTATGACATCAGAGCCCTCTCTATGACATCAGAGAGGACTGCTGTAACCTGTATGGAACTTTTTACTTGTGATCTATTTGGACTTATATAGCGCCTTTATCCAAAGCGCTTTACAACGGCCTCTCATTCACCCATTCACACACACATTCACACACCAAAGGCGGCCTGCGGCCTCGTACCTATGACTGAATCTGTCTTGTTATTAGTAATAGAGTAAATAGCTGTCTGTTTTAAAGCTATCTAGTTAAAATTGGACTACTGATACCTGTCTGTTCATAGGGAGAGTGTGGGAATAGGGAGAAAGCACATTGGGATATAGGTCCGTAGAGGGGAAGAGGGCTAATGAACCAACAGAAGTAGGGGTAGCTAAGTGCACTCAGTAGACTGATGTGCCAAGAGAAGACAGCAACACTACAAACAACTGGAAGAGAAGGTACTAAGTACCCTGGCTTCCTCTCAGGCCTTCCTCGATGGACTCCCACAGATAGACTCCCTTGTCTTGTTGTCACGAGTCTTAGTGTCATAGACTTGTATTAGCATATCCACTGGGAGTATAACATATGTGAGCAGAGCCCACTCTATGACATCAGAGCCCTCTCTATGACATCAGAGAGGACTGCTGTAACCTTTATGGAACTTTTTACTTGTGATCTATTTGGACTTATATAGCGCCTTTATCCAAAGCGCTTTACAACGGCCTCTCATTCACCCATTCACACACACACATTCACACACCAATGGCGGCCTGCGGCCTCGTACCTATGACTGAATCTGTCTTGTTATTAGTAATAGAGTAAATAGCTGTCTGTTTTAAGGCTATCTAGTTAAAATTGGACTACTGATACCTGTCTGTTCATAGGGAGAGTGTGGGAATAGGGAGAAAGCACATTGGGATATAGGTCCGTAGAGGGGAAGAGGGCTAATGAACCAACAGAAGTAGGGGTAGCTAAGTGCACTCAGTAGACTGGTGTGCCAAGAGAAGACAGCAACACTACAAACAACTGGAAGAGAAGGTACTAAGTACCCTGGCTTCCTCTCAGGTCTTCCTCGATGGACTCCCACAGATAGACTCCCTTGTCTTGTTGTCACGAGTCTTAGTGTCATAGACTTGTATTAGCATATCCACTGGGAGTATAACATATGTGAGCAGAGCCCACTCTATGACATCAGAGCCCTCTCTATGACATCAGAGAGGACTGCTGTAACCTGTATGGAACTTTTTACTTTTGATCTATTTGGACTTATATAGCGCCTTTATCCAAAGCGCTTTACAACGGCCTCTCATTCACCCATTCACACACACATTCACACACCAATGGCGGCCTGCGGCCTCGTACCTATGACTGAATCTGTCTTGTTATTAGTAATAGAGTAAATAGCTGTCTGTTTTAAGGCTATCTAGTTAAAATTAAACTACTGATACCTGTCTGTTCATAGGGAGAGTGTGGGAATAGGGAGAAAGCACATTGGGATATAGGTTCGTAGAGGGGAAGAGGGCTAATGAACCAACAGAAGTAGGGGTAGCTAAGTGCACTCAGTAGACTGATGTGCCAAGAGAAGACAGCAACACTACAAACAACTGGAAGAGAAGGTACTAAGTACCCTGGCTTCCTCTCAGGCCTTCCTCGATGGACTCCCACAGATAGACTCCCTTGTCTTGTTGTCACGAGTCTTAGTGTCATAGACTTGTATTAGCATATCCACTGGGAGTATAACATATGTGAGCAGAGCCCACTCTATGACATCAGAGCCCTCTTTATGACATCAGAGAGGACTGCTGTAACCTGTATGGAACTTTTTACTTTTGATCTATTTGGACTTATATAGCGCCTTTATCCAAAGCGCTTTACAACGGCCTCTCATTCACCCATTCACACACACATTCACACACCAATGGCGGCCTGCGGCCTCGTACCTATGACTGAATCTGTCTTGTTATTAGTAATAGAGTAAATAGCTGTCTGTTTTAAGGCTATCTAGTTAAAATTGGACTACTGATACCTGTCTGTTCATAGGGAGAGTGTGGGAATAGGGAGAAAGCACATTGGGATATAGGTCCGTAGAGGGGAAGAGGGCTAATGAACCAACAGAAGTAGGGGTAGCTAAGTGCACTCAGTAGACTGATGTGCCAAGAGAAGACAGCAACACTACAAACAACTGGAAGAGAAGGTACTAAGTACCCTGGCTTCCTCTCAGGCCTTCCTCGATGGACTCCCACAGATAGACTCCCTTGTCTTGTTGTCACGAGTCTTAGTGTCATAGACTTGTATTAGCATATCCACTGGGAGTATAACATATGTGAGCAGAGCCCTCTCTATGACATCAGAGCCCTCTCTATGACATCAGAGAGGACTGCTGTAACCTGTATGGAACGTTTTACTTGTGATCTATTTGGACTTATATAGCGCCTTTATCCAAAGCGCTTTACAATGGCCTCTCATTCACCCATTCACACACACATTCACACACCAATGGCGGCCTGCGGCCTCATACCTATGACTGAATTTGTCTTGTTATTAGTAATAGAGTAAATTGCTGTCTGTTTTAAGGCTATCTAGTTAAAATTGGACTACTGATACCTGTCTGTTCATAGGGAGAGTGTGGGAATAGGGAGAAAGCACATTGGGATATAGGTCCGTAGAGGGGAAGAGGGCTAATGAACCAACAGAAGTAGGGGTAGCTAAGTGCACTCAGTAGACTGATGTGCCAAGAGAAGACAGCAACACTACAAACAACTGGAAGAGAAGGTACTAAGTACCCTGGCTTCCTCTCAGGCCTTCCTCGATGGACTCCCACAGATAGACTCCCTTGTCGTGTTGTCACGAGTCTTAGTATCATAGACTTGTATTAGCATATCCACTGGGAGTATAAGATATGTGAGCAGAGCCCTCTCTATGACATCAGAGCCCTCTCTATGACATCAGAGAGGACTGCTGTAACCTGTATGGAACTTTTTACTTGTGATCTATTTGGACTTATATAGCGTCTTTATCCAAAGCGCTTTACAACGGCCTCTCATTCACCCATTCACACACACATTCACACACCAATGGCGGCCTGCGGCCTCGTACCTATGACTGAATCTGTCTTGTTATTAGTAATAGAGTAAATAGCTGTCTGTTTTAAGGCTATCTAGTTAAAATTGGACTACTGATACCTGTCTGTTCATAGGGAGAGTGTGGGAATAGGGAGAAAGCACATTGGGATATAGGTAGTGTCATAGACTTGTATTAGCATATCCACTGGGAGTATAACATATGTGAGCAGAGCCCTCTCTATGACATCAGAGCCCTCTCTATGACAACAGAGAGGACTGCTGTAACCTGTATGGAACTTTTTACTTGTGATCTATTTGGACTTATATAGCGCCTTTATCCAAAGCGCTTTACAACGGCCTCTCATTCACCCATTCACACACACATTCACACACCAATGGCGGCCTGCGGCCTCGTACCTATGACTGAATCTGTCTTGTTATTAGTCATAGAGTAAATAGCTGTCTGTTTTAAGGCTATCTAGTTAAAATTGGACTACTGATACCTGTCTGTTCATAGGGAGAGTGTGGGAATAGGGAGAAAGCACATTGGGATATAGGTAGTGTCATAGACTTGTATTAGCATATCCACTGGGAGTATAACGTATGTGAGCAGAGCCCTCTCTATGACATCAGAGCCCTCTCTATGACATCAGAGAGGACTGCTGTAACCTGTATGGAACTTTTTACTTGTGATCTATTTGGACTTATATAGCGCCTTTATCCAAAGCGCTTTACAACGGCCTCTCATTCACCCATTCACACACACATTCACACACCAATGGCGGCCTGCGGCCTCGTACCTATGACTGAATCTGTCTTGTTATTAGTAATAGAGTAAATAGCTATCTGTTTTAAGGCTATCTAGTTAAAATTGGACTACTGATACCTGTCTGTTCATAGGGAGAGTGTGGGAATAGGGAGAAAGCACATTGGGATATAGGTCCGTAGAGGGGAAGAGGGCTAATGAACCAACAGAAGTAGGGGTAGCTAAGTGCACTCAGTAGACTGATGTGCCAAGAGAAGACAGCAACACTACAAACAACTGGAAGAGAAGGTACTAAGTACCCTGGCTTCCTCTCAGGCCTTCCTCGATGGACTCCCACAGATAGACTCCCTTGTCTTGTTGTCACGAGTCTTAGTGTCATAGACTTGTATTAGCATATCCACTGGGAGTATAACATATGTGAGCAGAGCCCTCTATGACATCAGAGCCCTCTCTATGACATCAGAGAGGACTGCTGTAACCTGTATGGAACTTTTTACTTGTGATCTATTTGGACTTATATAGCGCCTTTATCCAAAGCGCTTTACAACGGCCTCTCATTCACCCATTCACACACACATTCACACACCAATGGCGGCCTGCGGCCTCGTACCTATGACTGAATCTGTCTTGTTATTAGTAATAGAGTAAATAGCTGTCTGTTTTAAGGCTATCTAGTTAAAATTGGACTACTGATACCTGTCTGTTCATAGGGAGAGTGTGGGAATAGGGAGAAAGCACATTGGGATATAGGTCCGTAGAGGGGAAGAGGGCTAATGAACCAACAGAAGTAGGGGTAGCTAAGTGCACTCAGTAGACTGATGTGCCAAGAGAAGACAGCAACACTACAAACAACTGGAAGAGAAGGTACTAAGTACCCTGGCTTCCTCTCAGGCCTTCCTCGATGGACTCCAACAGATAGACTCCCTTGTCTTGTTGTCACGAGTCTTAGTGTCATAGACTTGTATTAGCATATCCACTGGGAGTATAACATATGTGAGCAGAGCCCTCTATGACATCAGAGCCCTCTCTATGACATCAGAGAGGACTGCTGTAACCTGTATGGAACTTTTTACTTGTGATCTATTTGGACTTATATAGCGCCTTTATCGAAAGCGCTTTACAACGGCCTCTCATTCACCCATTCACACACACATTCACACACCAATGGCGGCCTGCGGCCTCGTACCTATGACAGAATCTGTCTTGTTATTAGTAATAGAGTAAATAGCTGTCTGTTTTAAAGCTATCTAGTTAAAATTGGACTGCTGATACCTGTCTGTTCATAGGGAGAGTGTGGGAATAGGGAGAAAGCACATTGGGATATAGGTCCGTAGAGGGGAAGAGGGCTAATGAACCAACAGAAGTAGGGGTAGCTAAGTGCACTCAGTAGACTGATGTGCCAAGAGAAGACAGCAACACTACAAACAACTGGAAGAGAAGGTACTAAGTACCCTGGCTTCCTCTCAGGCCTTCCTCGATGGACTCCCACAGATAGACTCCCTTGTCTTGTTGTCACGAGTCTTAGTGTCATAGACTTGTATTAGCATATCCACTGGGAGTATAACATATGTGAGCAGAGCCCTCTCTATGACATCAGAGCCCTCTCTATGACATCAGAGAGGACTGCTGTAACCTGTATGGAACTTTTTACTTGTGATCTATTTGGACTTATATAGCGCCTTTATCCAAAGCGCTTTACAACGGCCTCTCATTCACCCATTCACACACACACATTCACACACCAATGGCGGCCTGCGGCCTCGTACCTATGACTGAATCTGTCTTGTTATTAGTAATAGAGTAAATAGCTGTCTGTTTTAAGGCTATCTAGTTAAAATTGGACTACTGATACCTGTCTGTTCATAGGGAGAGTGTGGGAATAGGGAGAAAGCACATTGGGATATAGGTCCGTACAGGGGAAGAGGGCTAATGAACCAACAGAAGTAGGGGTAGCTAAGTGCACTCAGTAGACTGATGTGCCAAGAGAAGACAGCAACACTACAAACAACTGGAAGAGAAGGTACTAAGTACCCTGGCTTCCTCTCAGGCCTTCCTCGATGGACTCCCACAGATAGACTCCCTTGTCTTGTTGTCACGAGTCTTAGTGTCATAGACTTGTATTAGCATATCCACTGGGAGTATAACATATGTGAGCAGAGCCCACTCTATGACATCAGAGCCCTCTTTATGACATCAGAGAGGACTGCTGTAACCTGTATGGAACTTTTTACTTTTGATCTATTTGGACTTATATAGCGCCTTTATCCAAAGCGCTTTACAACGGCCTCTCATTCACCCATTCACACACACATTCACACACCAATGGCGGCCTGCGGCCTCGTACCTATGACTGAATCTGTCTTGTTATTAGTAATAGAGTAAATAGCTGTCTGTTTTAAGGCTATCTAGTTAAAATTAAACTACTGATACCTGTCTGTTCATAGGGAGAGTGTGGGAATAGGGAGAAAGCACATTGGGATATAGGTCCGTAGAGGGGAAGAGGGCTAATGAACCAACAGAAGTAGGGGTAGCTAAGTGCGCTCAGTAGACTGATGTGCCAAGAGAAGACAGCAACACTACAAACAACTGGAAGAGAAGGTACTAAGTACCCTGGCTTCCTCTCAGGCCTTCCTCGATGGACTCCCACAGATAGACTCCCTTGTCTTGTTGTCACGAGTCTTAAGGGCTCTGCACACAGCGTGCGATTTCTGTTGCGCGTCAACATTCCATAATTTCCATTGTTGTTATGAATGGAATCGAATTTTCGCCGTGCGGGGCCGTGTGCATTGCGATGCGATGTTCTCATAGACTTCCATTCAAACTTCAAAATGGAACGTTGACGCGCAACAGAAATCGCACGCTGTGTGCAGAGCCCTTTAGTGTCATAGACTTGTATTAGCATATCCACTGGGAGTATAACATATGTGAGCAGAGCCCTCTCTATGACATCAGAGCCCTCTCTATGACATCAGAGAGGACTGCTGTAACCTGTATGGAACTTTTTACTTGTGATCTATTTGGACTTATATAGCGCCTTTATCCAAAGCGCTTTACAACGGCCTCTCATTCACCCATTCACACACACATTCACACACCAATGGCGGCCTGCGGCCTCGTACCTATGACTGAATCTGTCTTGTTATTAGTAATAGAGTAAATAGCTGTCTGTTTTAAGGCTATCTAGTTAAAATTGGACTACTGATACCTGTCTGTTCATAGGGAGAGTGTGGGAATAGGGAGAAAGCACATTGGGATATAGGTCCGTAGAGGGGAAGAGGGCTAATGAACCAACAGAAGTAGGGGTAGCTAGGTGCACTCAGTAGACTGATGTGCCAAGAGAAGACAGCAACACTACAAACAACTGGAAGAGAAGGTACTAAGTACCCTGGCTTCCTCTCAGGCCTTCCTCGATGGACTCCCACAGATAGACTCCCTTGTCTTGTTGTCACGAGTCTTAGTGTCGTAGACTTGTATTAGCATCTCCACTGGGAGTATAACATATGTGAGCAGAGCCCTCTCTATGACATCAGAGCCCTCTCTATGACATCAGAGAGGACTGCTGTAACCTGTATGGAACTTTTTACTTGTGATCTATTTGGACTTATATAGCGCCTTTATCCAAAGCGCTTTACAACGGCCTCTCATTCACCCATTCACACACACATTCACACACCAAAGGCGGCCTGCGGCCTCGTACCTATGACTGAATCTGTCTTGTTATTAGTAATAGAGTAAATAGCTGTCTGTTTTAAAGCTATCTAGTTAAAATTGGACTACTGATACCTGTCTGTTCATAGGGAGAGTGTGGGAATAGGGAGAAAGCACATTGGGATATAGGTCCGTAGAGGGGAAGAGGGCTAATGAACCAACAGAAGTAGGGGTAGCTAAGTGCACTCAGTAGACTGATGTGCCAAGAGAAGACAGCAACACTACAAACAACTGGAAGAGAAGGTACTAAGTACCCTGGCTTCCTCTCAGGCCTTCCTCGATGGACTCCCACAGATAGACTCCCTTGTCTTGTTGTCACGAGTCTTAGTGTCATAGACTTGTATTAGCATATCCACTGGGAGTATAACATATGTGAGCAGAGCCCACTCTATGACATCAGAGCCCTCTCTATGACATCAGAGAGGACTGCTGTAACCTTTATGGAACTTTTTACTTGTGATCTATTTGGACTTATATAGCGCCTTTATCCAAAGCGCTTTACAACGGCCTCTCATTCACCCATTCACACACACACATTCACACACCAATGGCGGCCTGCGGCCTCGTACCTATGACTGAATCTGTCTTGTTATTAGTAATAGAGTAAATAGCTGTCTGTTTTAAGGCTATCTAGTTAAAATTGGACTACTGATACCTGTCTGTTCATAGGGAGAGTGTGGGAATAGGGAGAAAGCACATTGGGATATAGGTCCGTAGAGGGGAAGAGGGCTAATGAACCAACAGAAGTAGGGGTAGCTAAGTGCACTCAGTAGACTGGTGTGCCAAGAGAAGACAGCAACACTACAAACAACTGGAAGAGAAGGTACTAAGTACCCTGGCTTCCTCTCAGGTCTTCCTCGATGGACTCCCACAGATAGACTCCCTTGTCTTGTTGTCACGAGTCTTAGTGTCATAGACTTGTATTAGCATATCCACTGGGAGTATAACATATGTGAGCAGAGCCCACTCTATGACATCAGAGCCCTCTCTATGACATCAGAGAGGACTGCTGTAACCTGTATGGAACTTTTTACTTTTGATCTATTTGGACTTATATAGCGCCTTTATCCAAAGCGCTTTACAACGGCCTCTCATTCACCCATTCACACACACATTCACACACCAATGGCGGCCTGCGGCCTCGTACCTATGACTGAATCTGTCTTGTTATTAGTAATAGAGTAAATAGCTGTCTGTTTTAAGGCTATCTAGTTAAAATTAAACTACTGATACCTGTCTGTTCATAGGGAGAGTGTGGGAATAGGGAGAAAGCACATTGGGATATAGGTTCGTAGAGGGGAAGAGGGCTAATGAACCAACAGAAGTAGGGGTAGCTAAGTGCACTCAGTAGACTGATGTGCCAAGAGAAGACAGCAACACTACAAACAACTGGAAGAGAAGGTACTAAGTACCCTGGCTTCCTCTCAGGCCTTCCTCGATGGACTCCCACAGATAGACTCCCTTGTCTTGTTGTCACGAGTCTTAGTGTCATAGACTTGTATTAGCATATCCACTGGGAGTATAACATATGTGAGCAGAGCCCACTCTATGACATCAGAGCCCTCTTTATGACATCAGAGAGGACTGCTGTAACCTGTATGGAACTTTTTACTTTTGATCTATTTGGACTTATATAGCGCCTTTATCCAAAGCGCTTTACAACGGCCTCTCATTCACCCATTCACACACACATTCACACACCAATGGCGGCCTGCGGCCTCGTACCTATGACTGAATCTGTCTTGTTATTAGTAATAGAGTAAATAGCTGTCTGTTTTAAGGCTATCTAGTTAAAATTGGACTACTGATACCTGTCTGTTCATAGGGAGAGTGTGGGAATAGGGAGAAAGCACATTGGGATATAGGTCCGTAGAGGGGAAGAGGGCTAATGAACCAACAGAAGTAGGGGTAGCTAAGTGCACTCAGTAGACTGATGTGCCAAGAGAAGACAGCAACACTACAAACAACTGGAAGAGAAGGTACTAAGTACCCTGGCTTCCTCTCAGGCCTTCCTCGATGGACTCCCACAGATAGACTCCCTTGTCTTGTTGTCACGAGTCTTAGTGTCATAGACTTGTATTAGCATATCCACTGGGAGTATAACATATGTGAGCAGAGCCCTCTCTATGACATCAGAGCCCTCTCTATGACATCAGAGAGGACTGCTGTAACCTGTATGGAACTTTTTACTTGTGATCTATTTGGACTTATATAGCGCCTTTATCCAAAGCGCTTTACAACGGCCTCTCATTCACCCATTCACACACACATTCACACACCAATGGCGGCCTGCGGCCTCGTACCTATGACTGAATCTGTCTTGTTATTAGTAATAGAGTAAATAGCTGTCTGTTTTAAGGCTATCTAGTTAAAATTGGACTACTGATACCTGTCTGTTCATAGGGAGAGTGTGGGAATAGGGAGAAAGCACATTGGGATATAGGTCCGTAGAGGGGAAGAGGGCTAATGAACCAACAGAAGTAGGGGTAGCTAAGTGCACTCAGTAGACTGATGTGCCAAGAGAAGACAGCAACACTACAAACAACTGGAAGAGAAGGTACTAAGTACCCTGGCTTCCTCTCAGGCCTTCCTCGATGGACTCCCACAGATAGACTCCCTTGTCTTGTTGTCACGAGTCTTAGTGTCGTAGACTTGTATTAGCATATCCACTGGGAGTATAACATATGTGAGCAGAGCCCTCTCTATGACATCAGAGCCCTCTCTATGACATCAGAGAGGACTGCTGTAACCTGTATGGAACGTTTTACTTGTGATCTATTTGGACTTATATAGCGCCTTTATCCAAAGCGCTTTACAATGGCCTCTCATTCACCCATTCACACACACATTCACACACCAATGGCGGCCTGCGGCCTCATACCTATGACTGAATTTGTCTTGTTATTAGTAATAGAGTAAATTGCTGTCTGTTTTAAGGCTATCTAGTTAAAATTGGACTACTGATACCTGTCTGTTCATAGGGAGAGTGTGGGAATAGGGAGAAAGCACATTGGGATATAGGTCCGTAGAGGGGAAGAGGGCTAATGAACCAACAGAAGTAGGGGTAGCTAAGTGCACTCAGTAGACTGATGTGCCAAGAGAAGACAGCAACACTACAAACAACTGGAAGAGAAGGTACTAAGTACCCTGGCTTCCTCTCAGGCCTTCCTCGATGGACTCCCACAGATAGACTCCCTTGTCGTGTTGTCACGAGTCTTAGTGTCATAGACTTGTATTAGCATATCCACTGGGAGTATAAGATATGTGAGCAGAGCCCTCTCTATGACATCAGAGCCCTCTCTATGACATCAGAGAGGACTGCTGTAACCTGTATGGAACTTTTTACTTGTGATCTATTTGGACTTATATAGCGTCTTTATCCAAAGCGCTTTACAACGGCCTCTCATTCACCCATTCACACACACATTCACACACCAATGGCGGCCTGCGGCCTCGTACCTATGACTGAATCTGTCTTGTTATTAGTAATAGAGTAAATAGCTGTCTGTTTTAAGGCTATCTAGTTAAAATTGGACTACTGATACCTGTCTGTTCATAGGGAGAGTGTGGGAATAGGGAGAAAGCACATTGGGATATAGGTAGTGTCATAGACTTGTATTAGCATATCCACTGGGAGTATAACATATGTGAGCAGAGCCCTCTCTATGACATCAGAGCCCTCTCTATGACAACAGAGAGGACTGCTGTAACCTGTATGGAACTTTTTACTTGTGATCTATTTGGACTTATATAGCGCCTTTATCCAAAGCGCTTTACAACGGCCTCTCATTCACCCATTCACACACACATTCACACACCAATGGCGGCCTGCGGCCTCGTACCTATGACTGAATCTGTCTTGTTATTAGTCATAGAGTAAATAGCTGTCTGTTTTAAGGCTATCTAGTTAAAATTGGACTACTGATACCTGTCTGTTCATAGGGAGAGTGTGGGAATAGGGAGAAAGCACATTGGGATATAGGTCCGTAGAGGGGAAGAGGGCTAATGAACCAACAGAAGTAGGGGTAGCTAAGTGCACTCAGTAGACTGGTGTGCCAAGAGAAGACAGCAACACTACAAACAACTGGAAGAGAAGGTACTAAGTACCCTGGCTTCCTCTCAGGTCTTCCTCGATGGACTCCCACAGATAGACTCCCTTGTCTTGTTGTCACGAGTCTTAGTGTCATAGACTTGTATTAGCATATCCACTGGGAGTATAACATATGTGAGCAGAGCCCACTCTATGACATCAGAGCCCTCTCTATGACATCAGAGAGGACTGCTGTAACCTGTATGGAACTTTTTACTTTTGATCTATTTGGACTTATATAGCGCCTTTATCCAAAGCGCTTTACAACGGCCTCTCATTCACCCATTCACACACACATTCACACACCAATGGCGGCCTGCGGCCTCGTACCTATGACTGAATCTGTCTTGTTATTAGTAATAGAGTAAATAGCTGTCTGTTTTAAGGCTATCTAGTTAAAATTAAACTACTGATACCTGTCTGTTCATAGGGAGAGTGTGGGAATAGGGAGAAAGCACATTGGGATATAGGTTCGTAGAGGGGAAGAGGGCTAATGAACCAACAGAAGTAGGGGTAGCTAAGTGCACTCAGTAGACTGATGTGCCAAGAGAAGACAGCAACACTACAAACAACTGGAAGAGAAGGTACTAAGTACCCTGGCTTCCTCTCAGGCCTTCCTCGATGGACTCCCACAGATAGACTCCCTTTTCTTGTTGTCACGAGTCTTAGTGTCATAGACTTGTATTAGCATATCCACTGGGAGTATAACATATGTGAGCAGAGCCCACTCTATGACATCAGAGCCCTCTTTATGACATCAGAGAGGACTGCTGTAACCTGTATGGAACTTTTTACTTTTGATCTATTTGGACTTATATAGCGCCTTTATCCAAAGCGCTTTACAACGGCCTCTCATTCACCCATTCACACACACATTCACACACCAATGGCGGCCTGCGGCCTCGTACCTATGACTGAATCTGTCTTGTTATTAGTAATAGAGTAAATAGCTGTCTGTTTTAAGGCTATCTAGTTAAAATTAAACTACTGATACCTGTCTGTTCATAGGGAGAGTGTGGGAATAGGGAGAAAGCACATTGGGATATAGGTCCGTAGAGGGGAAGAGGGCTAATGAACCAACAGAAGTAGGGGTAGCTAAGTGCACTCAGTAGACTGATGTGCCAAGAGAAGACAGCAACACTACAAACAACTGGAAGAGAAGGTACTAAGTACCCTGGCTTCCTCTCAGGCCTTCCTCGATGGACTCCCACAGATAGACTCCCTTGTCTTGTTGTCACGAGTCTTAAGGGCTCTGCACACAGCGTGCGATTTCTGTTGCGCGTCAACATTCCATAATTTCCATTGTTGTTATGAATGGAATCGAATTTTCGCCGTGCGGGGCCGTGTGCATTGCGATGCGATGTTCTCATAGACTTCCATTCAAACTTCAAAATGGAACGTTGACGCGCAACAGAAATCGCACGCTGTGTGCAGAGCCCTTTAGTGTCATAGACTTGTATTAGCATATCCACTGGGAGTATAACATATGTGAGCAGAGCCCTCTCTATGACATCAGAGCCCTCTCTATGACATCAGAGAGGACTGCTGTAACCTGTATGGAACTTTTTACTTGTGATCTATTTGGACTTATATAGCGCCTTTATCCAAAGCGCTTTACAACGGCCTCTCATTCACCCATTCACACACACATTCACACACCAATGGCGGCCTGCGGCCTCGTACCTATGACTGAATCTGTCTTGTTATTAGTAATAGAGTAAATAGCTGTCTGTTTTAAGGCTATCTAGTTAAAATTGGACTACTGATACCTGTCTGTTCATAGGGAGAGTGTGGGAATAGGGAGAAAGCACATTGGGATATAGGTCCGTAGATGGGAAGAGGGCTAATGAACCAACAGAAGTAGGGGTAGCTAGGTGCACTCAGTAGACTGATGTGCCAAGAGAAGACAGCAACACTACAAACAACTGGAAGAGAAGGTACTAAGTACCCTGGCTTCCTCTCAGGCCTTCCTCGATGGACTCCCACAGATAGACTCCCTTGTCTTGTTGTCACGAGTCTTAGTGTCGTAGACTTGTATTAGCATCTCCACTGGGAGTATAACATATGTGAGCAGAGCCCTCTCTATGACATCAGAGCCCTCTCTATGACATCAGAGAGGACTGCTGTAACCTGTATGGAACTTTTTACTTGTGATCTATTTGGACTTATATAGCGCCTTTATCCAAAGCGCTTTACAACGGCCTCTCATTCACCCATTCACACACACATTCACACACCAAAGGCGGCCTGCGGCCTCGTACCTATGACTGAATCTGTCTTGTTATTAGTAATAGAGTAAATAGCTGTCTGTTTTAAAGCTATCTAGTTAAAATTGGACTACTGATACCTGTCTGTTCATAGGGAGAGTGTGGGAATAGGGAGAAAGCACATTGGGATATAGGTCCGTAGAGGGGAAGAGGGCTAATGAACCAACAGAAGTAGGGGTAGCTAAGTGCACTCAGTAGACTGATGTGCCAAGAGAAGACAGCAACACTACAAACAACTGGAAGAGAAGGTACTAAGTACCCTGGCTTCCTCTCAGGCCTTCCTCGATGGACTCCCACAGATAGACTCCCTTGTCTTGTTGTCACGAGTCTTAGTGTCATAGACTTGTATTAGCATATCCACTGGGAGTATAACATATGTGAGCAGAGCCCTCTCTATGACATCAGAGCCCTCTCTATGACATCAGAGAGGACTGCTGTAACCTGTATGGAACTTTTTACTTGTGATCTATTTGGACTTATATAGCGCCTTTATCCAAAGCGCTTTACAACGGCCTCTCATTCACCCATTCACACACACACATTCACACACCAATGGCGGCCTGCGGCCTCGTACCTATGACTGAATCTGTCTTGTTATTAGTAATAGAGTAAATAGCTGTCTGTTTTAAGGCTATCTAGTTAAAATTGGACTACTGATACCTGTCTGTTCATAGGGAGAGTGTGGGAATAGGGAGAAAGCACATTGGGATATAGGTCCGTAGAGGGGAAGAGGGCTAATGAACCAACAGAAGTAGGGGTAGCTAAGTGCACTCAGTAGACTGGTGTGCCAAGAGAAGACAGCAACACTACAAACAACTGGAAGAGAAGGTACTAAGTACCCTGGCTTCCTCTCAGGCCTTCCTCGATGGACTCCCACAGATAGACTCCCTTGTCTTGTTGTCACGAGTCTTAGTGTCATAGACTTGTATTAGCATATCCACTGGGAGTATAACATATGTGAGCAGAGCCCACTCTATGACATCAGAGCCCTCTCTATGACATCAGAGAGGACTGCTGTAACCTGTATGGAACTTTTTACTTTTGATCTATTTGGACTTATATAGCGCCTTTATCCAAAGCGCTTTACAACGGCCTCTCATTCACCCATTCACACACACATTCACACACCAATGGCGGCCTGCGTGTTGTGCCTCCTAATCCGACACGCCCCCGTGAGCCTCGTTCTGGCGCCCCCTCCCGGCCGGATTGAGTGGGCCGGATCTCTGGCTCTGTTTGCAGCAGGTGTGGGCTATTACGTTTCAGCCCAGCTGTCCCAATCACCACCTGGACAGCCGCCTACTTAACCCTGCTACAGACGGAGATCCAACGCTTGGACATAACTTTCTGTTTGGACCCCCTCTGACTACTCTCATCTGGATTTCCCTCCCTGGCTCGACCCCTGGACTCCCCTCTGGACTACTCTCTCATGGATCACTCTCCCTGGCCCGAAAAGGATCTCGGACTTTGCTCACTAGGGTAGTATCGCAGCACATAATACAACACCCTTGACCTCATACACGCACACACACATAGTATAATTACACACCCCATAACTATCGCCTGCATCACACATTATGTTTATTTTTCCACTAGTTAGTGTAGGGCCTATTTCTTTGTTTATATAATCCATAATAAATCATTATATATTCTCCGGGCCTCTGTCTCTGTTTCTCTGGGGTTCCACCACATTTGGCTTTTCCAGTTTCAAGGTGTGCATAACAGTATGTCCAAGCCATTATGAGCCAAGGTGGAACTCCAGAGAACAAGGGTGGTTCCCCGGGTATTGGGGTTCTCCCATTAGTCGTAGATTTACGCAGAGAGGTAAATAGCCATGCTACGCAACTTACCAGTCTGCAGGCCGAGCTCCAGAAGGCCTTCCCCACGGTCCAAGGCCAGATAGCCGTACTGGAGAATACCACCCGTGCCACCGTCGGGGCTGTAAATAGTCTCGAGACGAAGATGGACGCCCTGTCCGGGTCTCTCGCCTCCATCCAGCGTTCTCTGGACCTTATCGCCGCTGGCAGCAGACCACCCCCTGACACGAGTTCCATATCTGGGCAGATGACTAATCCCCCGGTCGATCCTGTGAACCCCGTTTCGCTCTATCCTCCTGTCGCTCACTGGGAACCCAGGTTAGTCAGCCCCGCTCCATTCCATGGTGACTTTGATTGTTGTCGGGGTTTTCTGACCCAGTGCGAATTAGTATTTACGCACCAGCCTTCCAAGTACTCCTCCGACGGGGCCAAGGTAGCGTTTATCATGTCTCTACTCGCTGACAAAGCGCTCAAATGGGCCATAGCCGCTGTCGGGAGCAGTTCAAGATACTCCACGGATTACCCCCTGTTTAAAGCGGAGTTCCGGTTCGTGTTCGACCACCCCCAGGACGGGCAGGATGTAACCGGCCGCTTGTTAGCCATCTCCCAGGGTTCCCGCTCTGTAGCCGAGTACATGGTCGAGTTCCGTACTCTAGCCACGGAGACAGGCTGGAATGACGGAGCCCTCCTCAGCCTTTTCCACAAGGGGTTACATGATTCCATCAAGGACCTGTTGGTGCGCGACGATCCCGGCACCCTTAATGAGCTGATTACCCTGGCCCTTAGGATGGATGCACGCCTCCAGGTACGACGCACCGACCGCGTCCAGCGAGCTGTCACGCGCCCCACTACCGATCGCGCCGGAACGACCCCGCCCCCTTCTCTGCCCATGCTGCCTCCTCTCGTGGCTACTTCCGGGGCTGGGGAGCCCATGGAGATCGGCCGCTCTCGGCTCTCGCGAGAGGAGCGAGAACGGAGGCTTCTCAACAAGCAGTGCCTGTACTGCGGCAAGGAGGGGCACATCATCCGGGCGTGTCCTGTCCGGCCAAAAGACCCAGCTCACCAGTAGGGGGCATACTGGTGAGCAACACCTCTCTCTCTCAGCCCCAGGTCACCCCCAGTCGCCTATTCCCTGCCACTCTCACCTGGGGGAAGGACACCCTGTCTGTCAGCGCCCTCATCGACTCCGGGGCTGATGGTTGTCTAATCGATGAAAACTTAGTCCACCAGGCGGGCATCCCCCTAGTCCTTCTAGACCGCCCCATCATGCCTAGGGCCATTGATGGCCGTTCCCTAGGAACTATCACCCACACCACTGGGCTTATATCTCTTACGATCTCCGGGAATCATACCGAGGAGATCCGGTTCTTTGTCCTTCAGATCCCCACGTCTCCCCTGGTGCTGGGTAGACCCTGGCTCGAGAGACATGAACCTCACATCTCCTGGGCTTCGGGCCAGATCCTAGGCTGGAGAGGTACGTGTTACGCCTCCTGCCTTCGCTCCGCCCTGTCTCCCTCTAGCGACCCCAAGTCTAAGATCACTCCGCCTGACCTCACCGGGGTTCCTCACATCTACCACGACCTAGCCCAGGTGTTCAGCAAGGACGAGGCACTCTCCCTTCCACCCCATCGCCCGTATGACTGTCCTATAGACCTCCTGCCTGGTGCCACCCTTCCTAAAGGTAGACTTTACAGCCTCTCACTCCCTGAAAAGGAGGCGATGCGTAACTACATTACGGAGTCCATCAACTCTGGTATCATCCAGCCCTCCTCCTCTCCCCTCGCGGCTGGATTCTTCTTCGTATCCAAGAAGGACGGTGGGCTCAGACCTTGCATTGATTTTCGGGCTCTGAATGACATTTCTGTAAAGAACCGTTATCCCCTTCCCCTCATTAGCTCCACCTTCGAACCCCTCACCCATGCCAAGGTATTCACCAAGCTGGACCTACGTAACGCCTACCATCTAGTCCGCATCAGGGAGGGGGACGAGTGGAAGACCGGGTTTAACACCCACCTCGGCCATTTTGAATACCGCGTCATGCCTTTTGGTCTATCTAATGCCCCTGCTATTTTCCAGGCCCTGGTCAACGATGTCCTTCGGGACATGTTAAACATTTTTGTTGTTGTGTACCTTGACGACATTCTTATTTTTTCTCGGTCCGTGGAGGAGCACCACCAGCACGTCCGGCTAGTCCTGCAGAGGCTCCTGGAGAACCGCTTATTCGTGAAGGGGGAGAAGTGCGTTTTCCACACCAGCTCGGTCACCTACCTGGGTAATGTGGTGGAGGACGGACAGATGCGGGCGGACCCTGCCAAGGTCAAGGCCGTCGTGGAGTGGCCTCAGCCCACGGACCGGACCCAACTTAGACGCTTCCTGGGGTTCGCGGGATTTGTGAGGCGGTTCATTAAAGGGTTCAGCCAGGTCGCAGCGCCGCTCACTGCGCTTACCTCCACCTCACGGCCCTTCTGCTGGACCGCCGCTGCTGAGACCGCTTTCGGCACACTAAAACACCTGTTCTCCTCCGCGCCAGTGCTGATCCACCCCGACCCCGAGAGACAGTTCATCGTAGAGGTAGATGCTTCGGACACGGGGATCGGGGGGGTCCTCTCTCAACGGTCGGGGGAGGACCAGAAGATACACCCTTGCGCCTACTTCTCTCGGCGCTACGAACCCGCGGCCCAAAATTACGACGTGGGCAACAAGGAGCTGCTGGCGGTTCACGAGGCCCTGAGGGAGTGGAGACACTGGCTGGAGGGAGCCAAACTACCGTTCCTAGTGTGGTCTGACCATAGGAACCTCACTTACCTTGGGTCCGCCAAGAGGCTCAACTCTCGACAAGCCCGCTGGGCTCTTTTTTTTAGTCGTTTCGACTTCACCCTTACCTACCGTCCCGGCTCCAAGAACGTCAAAGCTGATGCTCTCTCCCGCCAGTTCCCCAAGGCGGATTCGGGTGTCGCTGAGGGGGGAGATACCATCCTGTCCCCGTCCCGGGTGGTGGGGTTCGTAACCTGGCCCGTCGAGGCTTTGGTGAGACAGGCTCAGCGGGCCGAACCAGACCCTAGGACCGGACCCCCTAACCGTTTGTTTGTGCCTACAGCTGTCCGAGCCAGGGTGTTGGAGTGGGGCCACTCCAGCTGCTTCGCTTGCCACCCCGGCGAGCGGCGGACGGCGGCATTCATCGGGAGGAGGTTCTGGTGGCCCAATCTCAGGGGGGACACCAGGGAGTTTGTGGCCGCCTGTACGGTGTGCGCCCGTAGTAAGGCCTCCCATCGGCCTCCTGCGGGTCTCCTGCAGCCTCTCCCGGTGCCCAGCCGACCGTGGTCGCACATCGCCGTGGACTTTGTTACTGGGCTCCCTGTCTCCCAGGGGTGCGACACCATTCTCACCATCGTGGACCGGTTCTCCAAGGCGGTCCACTTCGTTCCCCTCCCGAAACTGCCCACAGCGGCCGAGACGGCGGACCTCCTAACTCTCCACGTCGTACGCCTCCACGGGATCCCCTCGGATGTGGTTTCTGACCGGGGCCCCCAGTTCGTCTCCAAGGTCTGGCGGGCCTTCTGCAGAGGCATTGGGGCCACCACCAGTCTCACCTCCGGGTACCACCCTCAGTCCAATGGGCAGGCCGAGCGGGCCAACCAGGCTCTGGAAGCCGCTCTCCGATGTGTCTCCGCCCACAATCCCTCCTCCTGGGCGAAATACCTGCCGTGGGTGGAGTACTCCCTCAACACTATGGAGAGCGCCGCCACTGGTATGTCCCCATTCGAATGTTCCCTGGGTTACCAACCCCCTCTGTTTCCCCAACAGGAGCGGGAGGTGGCGGTCCCAACCACCAGGGCCCATCTCCGCCGGTGTCGCAACGTGTGGAGGACCGCCAGGGCGGCGTTGCTCCGCGCCACCGAGCGCGCCCGGCGGAGCGCGAACCGGCGGAGGGTGCCGGCCCCTGACTACCAGCCAGGTCAGAGGGTTTGGCTGTTGGCCCGGGACCTGCCCCTCCAGACCTCCCAAACCTCCACCCGGAAACTCAACCCCCGGTACGTTGGTCCCTATCCCGTGGACCGTATCGTCAACCCCACGGCGGTACGTTTGACCCTTCCTCCCTCCCTCAAAATTCACCCGGTGTTCCATGTCTCCCAGCTTAAACCTGTGGCCGCCAGCCCTTTGTCTTCCCCCAGCCCGGCTCCGCCGCCGCCCCGTGTCCTGGATGATGGGGACCCGGTATGGACGGTAAACAAACTACTGGAGGTCCGCCGCCGGGGTCGCGGGTTTCAATACCTAGTGGACTGGGTTGGCTACGGGCCCGAGGACCGGACTTGGGTGCCTGCGTCCTATCTCGCCGACCCGTCCTTATTGGAGGATTTCTACCGAGCCAACCCCGGGGCCCTGGGTCCGTCGTCCGGTGCCTCCCCTGAGGAAGGGGGTACTGTTGTGCCTCCTAATCCGACACGCCCCCGTGAGCCTCGTTCTGGCGCCCCCTCCCGGCCGGATTGAGTGGGCCGGATCTCTGGCTCTGTTTGCAGCAGGTGTGGGCTATTACGTTTCAGCCCAGCTGTCCCAATCACCACCTGGACAGCCGCCTACTTAACCCTGCTACAGACGGAGATCCAACGCTTGGACATAACTTTCTGTTTGGACCCCCTCTGACTACTCTCATCTGGATTTCCCTCCCTGGCTCGACCCCTGGACTCCCCTCTGGACTACTCTCTCATGGATCACTCTCCCTGGCCCGAAAAGGATCTCGGACTTTGCTCACTAGGGTAGTATCGCAGCACATAATACAACACCCCTGACCTCATACACGCACACACACATAGTATAATTACACACCCCATAACTATCGCCTGCATCACACATTATGTTTATTTTTCCACTAGTTAGTGTAGGGCCTATTTCTTTGTTTATATAATCCATAATAAATCATTATATATTCTCCGGGCCTCTGTCTCTGTTTCTCTGGGGTTCCACCACATTTGGCTTTTCCAGTTTCAAGGTGTGCATAACACTGCGGCCTCGTACCTATGACTGAATCTGTCTTGTTATTAGTAATAGAGTAAATAGCTGTCTGTTTTAAGGCTATCTAGTTAAAATTAAACTACTGATACCTGTCTGTTCATAGGGAGAGTGTGGGAATAGGGAGAAAGCACATTGGGATATAGGTTCGTAGAGGGGAAGAGGGCTAATGAACCAACAGAAGTAGGGGTAGCTAAGTGCACTCAGTAGACTGATGTGCCAAGAGAAGACAGCAACACTACAAACAACTGGAAGAGAAGGTACTAAGTACCCTGGCTTCCTCTCAGGCCTTCCTCGATGGACTCCCACAGATAGACTCCCTTGTCTTGTTGTCACGAGTCTTAGTGTCATAGACTTGTATTAGCATATCCACTGGGAGTATAACATATGTGAGCAGAGCCCACTCTATGACATCAGAGCCCTCTTTATGACATCAGAGAGGACTGCTGTAACCTGTATGGAACTTTTTACTTTTGATCTATTTGGACTTATATAGCGCCTTTATCCAAAGCGCTTTACAACGGCCTCTCATTCACCCATTCACACACACACATTCACACACCAATGGCGGCCTGCGGCCTCGTACCTATGACTGAATCTGTCTTGTTATTAGTAATAGAGTAAATAGCTATCTGTTTTAAGGCTATCTAGTTAAAATTGGACTACTGATACCTGTCTGTTCATAGGGAGAGTGTGGGAATAGGGAGAAAGCACATTGGGATATAGGTTCGTAGAGGGGAAGAGGGCTAATGAACCAACAGAAGTAGGGGTAGCTAAGTGCACTCAGTAGACTGATGTGCCAAGAGAAGACAGCAACACTACAAACAACTGGAAGAGAAGGTACTAAGTACCCTGGCTTCCTCTCAGGCCTTCCTCGATGGACTCCCACAGATAGACTCCCTTGTCTTGTTGTCACGAGTCTTAGTGTCATAGACTTGTATTAGCATATCCACTGGGAGTATAACATATGTGAGCAGAGCCCACTCTATGACATCAGAGCCCTCTTTATGACATCAGAGAGGACTGCTGTAACCTGTATGGAACTTTTTACTTTTGATCTATTTGGACTTATATAGCGCCTTTATCCAAAGCGCTTTACAACGGCCTCTCATTCACCCATTCACACACACATTCACACACCAATGGCGGCCTGCGGCCTCGTACCTATGACTGAATATGTCTTGTTATTAGTAATAGAGTAAATAGCTGTCTGTTTTAAGGCTATCTAGTTACAATTGGACTACTGATACCTGTCTGTTCATAGGGAGAGTGTGGGAATAGGGAGAAAGCACATTGGGATATAGGTCCGTAGAGGGGAAGAGGGCTAATGAACCAACAGAAGTAGGGGTAGCTAAGTGCACTCAGTAGACTGATGTGCCAAGAGAAGACAGCAACACTACAAACAACTGGAAGAGAAGGTACTAAGTACCCTGGCTTCCTCTCAGGCCTTCCTCGATGTACTCCCACAGATAGACTCCCTTGTCTTGTTGTCACGAGTCTTAGTGTCATAGACTTGTATTAGCATATCCACTGGGAGTATAACATATGTGAGCAGAGCCCTCTCTATGACATCAGAGACCTCTCTATGACATCAGAGAGGACTGCTGTAACCTGTATGGAACTTTTTACTTGTGATCTATTTGGACTTATATAGCGCCTTTATCCAAAGCGCTTTACAAAGGCCTCTCATTCACCCATTCACACACACATTCACACACCAATGGCGGCCTGCGGCCTCGTACCTATGACTGAATCTGTCTTGTTATTAGTAATAGAGTAAATAGCTGTCTGTTTTAAGGCTATCTAGTTAAAATTGGACTACTGATACCTGTCTGTTCATAGGGAGAGTGTGGGAATAGGGAGAAAGCACATTGGGATATAGGTCCGTAGAGGGGAAGAGGTCTAATGAACCAACAGAAGTAGGGGTAGCTAAGTGCACTCAGTAGACTGATGTGCCAAGAGAAGACAGCAACACTACAAACAACTGGAAGAGAAGGTACTAAGTACCCTGGCTTCCTCTCAGGCCTTCCTCGATGGACTCCCACATATAGACTCCCTTGTCTTGTTGTCACGAGTCTTAGTGTCATAGACTTGTATTAGCATATCCACTGGGAGTATAACATATGTGAGCAGAGCCCTCTCTATGACATCAGAGCCCTCTCTATGACATCAGAGAGGACTGCTGTAACCTGTATGGAACTTTTTACTTGTGATCTATTTGGACTTATATAGCGCCTTTATCCAAAGCGCTTTACAACGGCCTCTCATTCACCCATTCACACACACATTCACACACCAATGGCGGCCTGCGGCCTCGTACCTATGACTGAATCTGTCTTGTTATTAGTAATAGAGTAAATAGCTGTCTGTTTTAAGGCTATCTAGTTAAATTTGGACTACTGATACCTGTCTGTTCATAGGGAGAGTGTGGGAATAGGGAGAAAGCACATTGGGATATAGGTAGTGTCATAGACTTGTGTTAGCATATCCACTGGGAGTATAACATATGTGAGCAGAGCCCTCTCTATGACATCAGAGCCCTCTCTATGACATCAGAGAGGACTGCTGTAACCTGTATGGAACTTTTTACTTGTGATCTATTTGGACTTATATAGCGCCTTTATCCAAAGCGCTTTACAACGGCCTCTCATTCACCCATTCACACACACATTCACACACCAATGGCGGCCTGCGGCCTCGTACCTATGACTGAATCTGTCTTGTTATTAGTAATAGAGTAAATAGCTGTCTGTTTTAAGGCTATCTAGTTAAAATTGGACTACTGATACCTGTCTGTTCATAGGGAGAGTGTGGGAATAGGGAGAAAGCACATTGGGATATAGGTAGTGTCATAGACTTGTATTAGCATATCCACTGGGAGTATAACATATGTGAGCAGAGCCCTCTCTATGACATCAGAGCCCTCTCTATGACATCAGAGAGGACTGCTGTAACCTGTATGGAACTTTTTACTTGTGATCTATTTGGACTTATATAGCGCCTTTATCCAAAGCGCTTTACAACGGCCTCTCATTCACCCATTCACACACACATTCACACACCAATGGCGGCCTGCGGCCTCGTACCTATGACTGAATCTGTCTTGTTATTAGTAATAGAGTAAATAGCTGTCTGTTTTAAGGCTATCTAGTTAAAATTAGACTACTGATACCTGTCTGTTCATAGGGAGAGTGTGGGAATAGGGAGAAAGCACATTGGTATATAGGTAGTGTCATAGACTTGTATTAGCATATCCACTGGGAGTATAACATATGTGAGCAGAGCCCTCTCAATGACATCAGAGCCCTCTCTATGACATCAGAGAGGACTGCTGTAACCTGTATGGAACTTTTTACTTGTGATCTATTTGGACTTATATAGCGCCTTTATCCAAAGCGCTTTACAACGGCCTCTCATTCACCCATTCACACACACATTCACACACCAATGGCGGCCTGCGGCCTCGTACCTATGACTGAATCTGTCTTGTTATTAGTAATAGAGTAAATAGCTGTCTGTTTTAAGGCTATCTAGTTAAAATTGGACTACTGATACCTGTCTGTTCATAGGGAGAGTGTGGGAATAGGGAGAAAGCACATTGGGATATAGGCAGGGGTGAAAGTGGTTTGAGTTTCTTACAGGAACTATAGGCTACTACCCCAACCTTCATCGTTTCATATTGTTCTCCTCCTGCCCCCAGCTTCATGTATCCCTGAACACACACATCGTGGTGTTGGTGTCGAAATTAGAAACACTTTAGGGCTGCCATGTTTCACCAAAAGTTTGGAGTGAGAGTTTTTGGTGGTGGAGCGACCCAAAACTGTGCACGTTTTGGTAGCGGCGGCCCCTCTCTCCCACACAATTATTTGTGCTAGTTTCCTGCAATTTTAAACCAGCACAAGAAATGAAAATAATTGGAACATTTGATAAAACAAGAGAAATTCAGATAATATATCTTATGTCTTAATAAACAAATACAGTAGCCTACAGAGTCTAAAACAAAATTGGGCCTCATCAAGTGAACTCAACCCCTTGGTCAGCAGCAGAAAGACCCTTGGTCATCATCTTATATACAGTGCATAGATGGCTATCATGTTATACAGTACATACCAGGGTTTTTCCTGGGTCAGAATCAAGCCTTGGAGGTTGATGTTGTGCGCGCGCAGTGCGCCCAAATTTTCTTTGAGGGACCCCCAATTGTTTTATTTGTATTGTAAATTGTAATTATTATTATTAATAATAATAATAATAATAATACGATGTGATTTGAAAGTACCAGTAGGCTACCAGATACGTATGCACATATTTTGCTACCAGGGTTGCCAGATGGAATTGACAATTTCCTGCCCAACCAGTCTAAAAGCTGCCGAATCCACCCGTCCAGTCAACCTGGTCTCACACGGAAGCGTCAGTATTCGACGTCTGTCGTTCGTCTCCAAACGTCGAATTCCGACGAGAAAACGAGCTCTGAAAGCGCAGGGGTGCGCGTGATATGTGCGCCTGTCGGGCTGCACGCCACATTTTGAGATACAAGCGCTTCAACGTTCGTTCATTTGGAACTGCGAGAATGAGTAACATTAGCCCGATTGCACTTGCATTAATAAAGCGTTAATATATTTATTCTTTAAACAAACAAATCTGGGGGAGTGGTCGGAGTTAACGAGATATTGTTCCAATCCATTACCTGGCCATTCAAGTTTGCATTGCCTAGCGTGTAGGCCCGTGAGAAATTGAGAGCATATAAATCACTAGATGCCTACAACTACGCAATCTGTGGTCATGTACAGTACATCAAATATCATGACATAGATTCTAAATAAGAACAATATTCCATTTGCTTACAGATTCCGGGGTGGTGTTATTTGCCGATGTCCGTCTGAGTCGTCCGCGAATACATGCGTCTTCCTCTTTGCTGGATGTCTGCTTGACTGCATCACGTTGTTTAATTATAAATAAGAACAATATTCCATTTGTTCATTTGCTTTAATGAATTGACAATAATTAAACAAGTCCTGAGCAGGGCGAACGCAGGTGTAAACATTAGAACAGTCTATCTATTTCCTCTTCCGGGACATTGTACCATGTCAACTTTCACCCTCCTAGGCCATTCTGTTGGTTATAGTTCAATGCTATTTTCTGACTTAGCCTGTTTGTAGGACAGGTGATGATAACCAGCGCTAGTTCAACAGACCGTAGTAGACTTTCAGACACAAAGAGACGCGGAGTCAAAGAGCTCAGTTTACTTGCGCAAGGAGAGTGATTCAGAGAGACCGTGTTTAAGGGTCAGTCCAAATGGATCTGAAGTTCCACTCTCTTTGTCAGCCTTTATTCGAACAGAATGGAAAGAAGGAGGCAGTTTGTGATCCTATCAGAGTCCTAGAAAAGGGGGGTGGTGTTTCAGAACGAATCATCAACAAATGTGGCCGTGGGTGACCAAAACCTGTTTTCGAAAAGTGACCTCTGATAAGAAGGGGAAAGAAGGGGCGAGCTGGTCTTCTCTGTTTTGATTGGCTCAGGGACAATAACACGAGTACAAGGGTGTTCAAGGTTCACACAATCATTAACAGAGCCCAGAGACAGCTGTAGAGTTTACACAGTGATACAAAGAATTATATAGAACATCTAACTCTATCATTTGATCATTTATGAAAACATCGTCTTTAACTCTAACACATTCCCTAGAGGCCCTGCACGCGACTGCTATATATTAGCAGGGACCTGCTATGCTAGGAAGCAAGTTGCCTAATGGCATGAAAATGCAACATGTTGTACTTGTTGAGTGCCTGTACGTGTGAGAAGATGTCTTTTTACAAACGGTACTTCCAATCAAGCACTAGAGCTCCCTACAGTTTTCCACTTCGTCGCATGCAGGGCCTCTAGGGAATGGCCTAGGAGGGTGAAAGTTGACATGGTACAATGTCCCATGAAGGGGAAGGAGTGTGTAGAGTTTGGTGAGTGTGACTCTTTCGCAGCCCGTTCCCTGGGCCCAAACGTACCCCAGCAGGAGCACCTTTCAGTCAAAGGGCACAGACCTATGAAGGCCTCTAGTGAATGGCCTAGGAGGGTGAAAGTTGACATGGTACAATGTCCCATGAAGGGGAAGGAGTGTGTAGAGTTTGGTGAGTGTGACTCTTTCGCAGCCCGTTCCCTGGGACCAAACGTACCCCAGCAGGAGCACCTTTCAGTCAAAGGGCACAGACCTATGAAGGCCTCTAGTGAATGGCCTAGGAGGGTGAAAGTTGACATGGTACAATGTCCCATGAAGGGGAAGGAGTGTGTCAAGTTTGGTGAGTGTGACTCTTTCGCAGCCCGTTCCCTGGGCCCAAACGTACCCCAGCACTTTAATTCAGGCTTTTGGGCCTAGTCTAGTGTGACATTAAAGGTTAAAGGACTTTAGCGTCGCAACCGTAGGTGCCACAGACACGGTTCAGATATTTTCCGACTCGGCTCGGCCCCACCGACAGGCCACACCCACTTTGATACAAGCCACTCCCCCTAACTGTCTAAGCCACACCCACTTTGATAAATAAATTATATTTATATAGCGCTTTTCCGAGGCTCAAATACCCTGACAATATGGGGAAAACGGGAAAGTGCTGTGTCCCTTGTTGTATGAATAGATCCGACCGGTCTCAAAATGTAGCCTATAATTAATGCAAGTGCAATCGGGCTAACGTTACTCATTCTCGCAGTTCCAAATGAATGAACGTTGAAGCGCACTGCCGTCGGGTTGTAAAATAGCCTAGTTTGATAGGCCTATTGACAGCGAATAAAACAGTGAAGATGACAATTGTTTCTGCTGTTGTTATTAAAATCTGTTCTCCGTTGGTTGTATCTCAAAATGTGGCCTATTAAAATCTGTTCTCCGTTGGTTGTATCTCAAAATGATGTGGCCTAACTAATGATGTGGCCTAACTAATTAATGCAAGTGCAGCCAGGGGCGTGTCCAGGGGGTGGCCTGGGGTAGCACGTGCCACCCCTGAAATCTGATTGGCCACCCCAGGTGCCACCCCCCTGATTGATTGGCACACAGCTGACATGATGTATATAATTTGATCTAAAGAACTCTCAAAAAACACATACGAAATATTGTTTTAAGTACAATAAAGCTTTATTTCTTTTAAGAACGTGTAGAGTGCATCTCCAGCTAAGCGATATCTGTAAACATACTATCTGTAGACTCTCCGCTCAGGGTTGCCAGATGGGATTGACAATTTCGAGCCTAACCAGTCTAAAAACAGCTAAATCCACAAAAACCAGCCCATCTGGCAACCCTGTCTCCGCTGCTTCAAACTCTTCCACCGACACTCGAATGGAATACACTCATGACCAAATGTAATACGCTGCGCTCAAATGTAATACACATTGATTTTATTTTGGCACAAATATGCCGTATTTTTGCATTGTATTTAGTGTTACACGTGTATTGCATTCCGATGTGTGTATTGCATTCCGATGTGTGTATTGCATTTAAATGTGGCACGATCCACCCTCCATAGAGTTAGGTACGCTTAAAATAGCTTACAACGGCTACTAGCATAAAGAAATGTCTGATTGTTGCGTGTTCGGTTGTCAGAATCGATATTCCACGACTATCGGACTCAAGTTCTACCGAATTCCATCAGGATCAGACCATTTCAGAGCAACAGGCGGCGTCAACTGGACTGAGGACAAGATAAAAAAAAAATGCTTGTGCATGTGCCGCCCATTTTATATCAGGTAAAGTATTGTAGCAACCGTGTAATAATATGTTCATTAATGTTGCAATTAATGCTCAGAAATTCAATGTTAGCACTGTTACTGTGAGCTGTGTTGTGTTGTGCAAATGCATTCCTGTGATTGGTGGAGGTCACGGGGGGGGGGGGGTGTTGCGTTGAGGAAAGGAGAGCAATTAGTTTGCAATTAAACGCACGGATTGTAAGACAACCTATCTTGTCTTTGGCTTGGGAGGACTTCTGATTTCAAGACATAAAAGTCTGAATCTAGGGAATATTGCACTACGGTCATATTATGTTTAGGTGCACGCACCGGAAGAGGAAATAGATAGACTGTTCTAATGTTTACACCTGCGTTCGCCCTGCTCAGGACTTGTTTAATTATTGTCATTTCATTAAAGCAAATGAACAAATGGAATATTGTTCTTATTTATAATTAAACAACGTGATGCAGTCAAGCAGACATCCAGCAAAGAGGAAGACGCATGTATTCGCGGACGACTCACACGGACATCGGCAAATAACACCACCCCGGAATCTGTAAGCAAATGGAATATTGTTCTTATTTAGAATCTATGTCATGGTATTTGATGTACTGTACATGACCACAGATTGCGTAGTTGTAGGCATCTAGTGATTTATATGCTCTCAATTTCTCACGGGCCTACACGCTAGGCAATGCAAACTTGAATGGCCAGGTAATGGATTGGAACAATATCTCGTTAACTCCGACCACTCCCCCAGATTTGTGTTGTGCCTCCTAATCTGACACGCCCCCGTGAGCCTCGTTCTGGCGCCCCCTCCCGGCCGGATTGAGTGGGCCGGATCTCTGGCTCTGTTTGCAGCAGGTGTGGGCTATTACCTTTCAGCCCAGCTGTCCCAATCACCACCTGGACAGCCGCCTACTTAACCCTGCTACAGACGGAGATCCAACGCTTGAACATAACTATCTGTATGGCTCGACCCCTGGACCCCCTCTGACTACTCTCTTCTGGATTTCCCTCCCTGGCTCGACCCCTGGACTCCCCTCTGGACTACTCTCTCCTGGATCACTCTCCCTGGCCCGACCCCTGGACATTCCCCTTGACTACCCCCTCTGGATCTCGGACTTTGCTCACTAGGGTAGTATCGCAGCACATAATACAACACCCCTGACCTCATACACGCACACACACATAGTATAATTACACACCCCATAACTATCGCCTGCATCACACCTTATGTTTGTTTTTCCACTAGTTAGTGTAGGGCCTATTTCTTTGTGTATATCATCCTTAATAAATCATTGTATATTCTCCTGGCCTCTGTCTCTGTTTCTCTGGGGTTCCACCACATTTGGCTTTTCCAGTTTTAAGGTGTGCATAACAATTTGTTTGTTTAAAGAATAAATATATTAACGCTTTATTAATGCAAGTGCAATCGGGCTAATGTTACTCATTCTCGCAGTTCCAAATGAATGAACGTTGAAGCGCTTGTATCTCAAAATGTGGCGTGCAGCCCGACAATTTGAATATTGACTCAAATAACGCAGGCAAAAATGGCAAATGAATATACTATTTTGGGATTGCATAGTAATTTTCACATTAGAATGAACATTTGAATTTTGTCAGCTACAAAGCGGATGTGTTTACTAGAACATGTAAATGCAATTGCGTATCACATTATTGCATTACAATTTGAATATTGACTCAAATAACGCAGGCAAAAGTGGCAAATGAATATGCTATTTTGGGATTGCATAGTAATTTTCACATTAGAATGAACTTTTGAATTTTGTCAGTTACAAAGCAGCGCATGACTTTGAAAATGAAATGTCAAATGGCTTTGCATTATCATTTTAATATTGACAGCGAATGTGCACATCAGGTACATGAAAATGAAAATGCAAATCATTAGAATTGCATTTGAATTTGAATATTGTCTGAAAGAATGCATGCAAAAGTGGAACATACAAATGCAATCTCAAATTGCATTAACATTTGAATTTAGTCCACTATATCCTTCCATACGGCGCGACTGTAATCCCGGTCGGACTGTCTCAGTGCCCAGTGCTGCCCACCCAACCACGTCGCGTCGCGTCGGGTCTACTGTAAAGCGGGTTAACATGTCCTTTTCAAAGGTATTAAAATAGACGCAACGAAACATAACGTCAGCCATGTGTTTCCTTGTTGGAAATTATGGATCGTGAATCGTGATTGCTTCTGCACTCTGCAGCAATCGGATTTTGATTGACAGGCAGCTGCATCTCTTCCCCCAACGGCGTTCCGGCACAGAAAGTCTTGCCTGAACGCCGCACCGGACCGTTCCGGCCCACTTTCACCTATGGATATAGGTCCGTAGAGGGGAAGAGGGCTAATGAACCAACAGAAGTAGGGGTAGCTAAGTGCACTCAGTAGACTGATGTGCCAAGAGAAGACAGCAACACTACAAACAACTGGAAGAGAAGGTACTAAGTACCCTGGCTTCCTCTCAGGCCTTCCTCGATGGACTCCCACAGATAGACTCCCTTGTCTTGTTGTCACGAGTCATTGGGCCCTATTATGCACTTCATAAGTCTTAAGCAATAAGACGAGGCGGTAGATCTAAACTTAAGACGTGGAGGCGTGGTCAAGGCCACTTTGCTATTATGCGTGCGGTAGTGGGCGCCTAAAACCCGGCGCTAAGCAAAGAAATTAGTCATGGGTGTGTTTTGGGCGTCTTTTCAATCAACCCAATCAGCGTGCCAGGTGCCATTCCCTTTAAGAACTGGCTGCGTTGAGTCATTAGCGCTATGCTATTATGGAAGTCCTAAGAAGGAGGTCAGCGCGCTTCTCTGCCTCTCCCTTCTGAAATAAAGCATTATACTGTGACCGTAATTGACGTCTTGACGTGGAGCCACGTGCGTGTTCATGTGTGCCCACATGCATGCGCAAACCGCGGAGGCGCGCTCGTGTTTCAAAACGTGCATGAAGTCTAAACTTAAGAACTTTTCAAACCACTTCTTAGCGCTAGGAGCAAAGTCAGATCGCATAATAGCAGCGGCGCCTAGTGCACTTCATTAACATATGAACACTCCCACAATGAGTAATATATGCACGGGAGTATTACGTCTTATGTGTGGGCGCCTATCGACACCGGCATAATAGCAGTAGCGCGTATGAAGCGCATAATAAGGGTGGCGGTAGGTCTTAACCTGGCGGTGCGTCTTAATTAAGACTTAAGACGGCAAGTTAAGAAGTGCATAATAGGGCCCTTAGTGTCATAGACTTGTATTAGCATATCCACTGGGAGTATAACATATGTGAGCAGAGCCCTCTCTATGACATCAGAGCCCTCTCTATGACATCAGAGAGGACTGCTGTAACCTGTATGGAACTTTTTACTTGTGATCTATTTGGACTTATATTCATAGCTTTCATGTGACGTCACAGCATAGTAGAAACGCCCACCTGACACACACGTCCGGTCACAGACATGAGCGGTCACATCTCGCAACGCTCGCAACGCTCCTCCTGCTACAACAATGCAACAGCAAGGATTATTCCACATTTTCTCCTGTTCCTTCTGTGGATTACGGATTTATACATTAAATCACCACAGAACTTACATCTTATGGAGAAGGAGACAAACTTTATTGGAAAAAATGAGACCCATAGCGACTTTTATCTCCACGCCGCAACGAAGTATATAAACTTCGGGACGGCAGCTATCCACACAACGTTGACTGCTGACCCGACGCGAAAAAACAAGCCCCCGGCAGGTAGAATGGACCGAAGGACCATGATCTTTCTCTATCTACTTCTATCGGGAGACATTCAGCTGAATCCCGGACCAGTCTCAACCAGGCAGGCTACACTTTTTTGCCGTTCCCAGGCAAATGCTACTAGCGAAGCCATTGACGGCATTGTCGACAAACCGGTCAAACCGGTCACACCGGCATCTGCAGCGGACTTCCTGGATTCAGACGAGGCTAACAAAACAATGGGTAGCTATGCTAATAACATTACCCCCCCACCTAACTTCCACCAGCTATCAAGTGAACACAGAGGCCTCCCACCCCCGGCAACGACCCCCCCCCTCCCTCCCCCACCCGACGACGACCCCCCCCCGCCCCTTCTCCACCCGGAGACTCTCTAACGAAACCACCTAACTTCCACCAGCTATCAAGTGAACACAGAGGCCTCCCACCCCCCGCAACGGCCCCCCCCCTCCCCCCTCCCTCCCCCACCCGACGACGACCCCCCCCCCGCCCCTTCTCCGCCCGGAGACTCTCTGACGAAACCGTTGAACAATGGGCGCCCCCCCCCATCCCCCAATCCTCAACGTGAAGATGACCAGAATGGTGGTGACTATTTCCAAGTCAAGGACATGAACTCTCTATTTGGACACAGCAGTAAGGGCCTGCATATTGTTCACCTTAATGTGAACAGTCTTGTGCCTAAACTGGACCAAATCAGAGAAATTTTCCATGACAGCAAGGTTCACATTTTGAGCTTCTCTGAGACCAAGTTTGATGAATCAATAAAAGACCCAGAGATTGAAATAGTTAACTACACAGTCATCAGAAACGACAGGAACAGGTATGGGGGAGGTGTCTGCATGTACATTCACAACGATATTATCTTTAACACCCGGTGTGACCTGAATCGTGACAAATTAGAATCTGTTTGGGTTGAAATTATCTTTAACAAAGCAAAACCGGTGCTGGTTGGTACTATCTACAGACCTCCCGATCAGAATGATTTCTATGATATTCTTGAGGGGTGCTTGGATGACGCTGACTGTGTGGAAAAGATTATTATTGGGGATTTGAACACGGACATGCTCAGAAATGAAGCATCCGTTTTCAAATCCTTCACTAGGTTTTCTGAATTGCACGGTCTCCGTCAACAAATTACCAAACCCACTAGGGTGTGTATTTCTACTCAAACCACCATAGATCTCATTCTAACATCGGAAGAGTCCAAAATCTCCAAGAGTGGGGTTATTGTATGTGGGCTAAGTGATCATTACATGATCTTTTGCACTCGTAAAAAACATAAACCCAAGGCTGGCGGTCATAAAACTGTAACCACTAGATCCCTTAAATCCTATTCTAGTGAGGCCTTAAACCATAAACTGGAGAAACAAGACTGGTTAGATGAACTAAAATGCACACAGGTTGAAGAGGCATGGCTAGGTTTCAAAACCAAATTCCTAAATATTATTGACAGTATAGCCCCCATGAGAACCACCAGGGTTAAAGCCCGATCGGAACCATGGATGAATTCGGACATTCTAAATGCTATGAAAGTCAGAGACCTAAAATGCTCTGAAGTTCAAAAATGCAAATCAAAATTAGTGAAACACTTAAACGAAGATCACAAAACCCACTTTGAGAAAATTAAAAAACAATGCAACAAACTATGCAATCAGGTAATTACCATGACCAAATCTGCTAAGAAAGAATACCTCGATAACAAAATCGAAGAAAACTTAAACAAACCACGTGCCCTTTGGAAGCTACTTAATAGCCAACTAGGTTGCAGTCAAAAACTCAAAACCAGGTCTACAAACATCAGCATAAAATCTGGAGATTCTCTCCTTACAGACAAGCTGGATGTGGCTAAGTGCTTAAACACTTTCTTTACAACCATAGCCACTAAATTAGTTAACAATCTACCACCCCACTCAGGGCGTTATGGCGTAGAGCACATCCGTGCATTCTACAATAAACTGGGTGTACGCAAAGATGATTTTAAACTCTCCATGGTGTCAAACGATGAGGTGTTTAAAAAGCTGGGCGCTCTACACTCAGAAAAGGCCACGGGCCATGACAATATTCCAGCCAGATTTCTAAAAGACTCAGCTGCCTCCATTACCCCAATCATCACCCACATAATAAACCTCTCCATCAAACAGGGACACGTCCCCCTTGACTTTAAAATAGCAAGGGTAACCCCACTGTATAAAAAAGGAAGCAAATTAGACCCAGGCAACTACCGACCTGTTTCTATTCTTAATTCCATCTCTAAACTTATGGAAAAAATAGTTTATGAACAGGTTGATAGGTACCTTACCGAAAAAAATCTGATGTATGAATTTCAATCAGGATTCAGAACATCCCATTCCACTGACACATGCCTTCTCTATTTGAACGACCACATCAACCATGAGGTGGACTCGGGCAAGTACTGCGGCATGGTCATGCTGGACCTCCAGAAGGCCTTCGACACAGTAGATCACCACATATTGTTAGATAAACTGAAAGCAATTGGGTTCGATAGAACATCGGTGGGCTGGATGCAATCCTACTTAGAGGGGAGGGAACAGGTGGTTAGTGTGAACGGAACACTGTCCCCCCCCCTCCCGGTGACCTGCGGCGTTCCACAAGGAAGCATTTTGGGACCTTTACTGTTCCTAATATATGTGAATGACATGTCATCAGCATGCAATTGCAATTTGTTCCTGTTCGCGGATGACTCGGCTCTGCTGGTCTCTGACAGGGACATATTGCAGGTGGAAAAAGCGCTAAGCACTGAACTGAGTAGAATCTGCATCTGGCTAGCTGACAATAAACTATCAATACACCTAGGTAAAACTGAAACCATCCTATACGGATCCCCATCTAAACTCAGAAAGGCTGAAAATTTTAAAATAAAAGTGGGTAACATTAATATCACAAGAAAAGAGGATATTACATACCTGGGCTCCATCTTAGAGGCAAATCTTTCCGGAGATAAAATGGCAGCAAAAGTAATCAAAAAAGTGAACCATAAAACTAGATTCTTGTACAGGATATCCTCACTTGTCAGTAAAAACACACTGAGGACCCTATCAGGAGCACTCATTCAATGTCACTTCGACTATGCCGTAACATCATGGTACTATAGAACCACAAAGGCCCATAAAACAAGACTCCAGACAGCCCAAAATAAACTGGTTAGGCTTCTACTAGGCCTCAACCCTAGGACACATCTAACCGCTGCTCATTTTTTGAGCCTTGATTGGCTACGAGTAGTTGACAGAGTGCAGCAGCTTGCACTGGGCCTAGTCTTCAAGATACGCTACACCACAAAGACACCCAAGTACCTGTCAACATACTTCCAAAAAGTGAACAACGTCCACACTTACAACACCAGAGGAAGCTCCACGAACCACGTTCAACCGCGTTGCACCACAAACAAGGGTTTAAACTCGTTTGCAAACTATGCAGTAAAGATGTGGAACGCCCTTCCTATAATCTTAAAGGAGTGCAAAACACTGCCCACCTTCAAAACCACTCTCAAAAAACATTTACAGGAGGCTGCAATCCGTAACTGGACCCTCTAAAACAAAAATCAGATTAAAAGACCTGAACTACCCACTGTACATACTTTGTGTTTTGTCCCCCGCCCCCACCTGTGGTGTATGTCCCCACCTGTCCTACCCGCTGTACATACCTTATGTTTTGTTGTATTGTTCTTCCCATGATGGATGTACGTTTATCTTGTAGATAGTAATAGTTATTTGTCTGTATTATCATGTAGATAGTACTAGTTCTTTTCTTATGTCTGTCTTACATGTAACGATGAATTGAAAATCAAGGACCCCAATTGAAATAAGCCAGTGGCTTTCTTGGGTTTTTATCCTCTTAGTTTGACCTTGCATGTAATATGTACTTTCATGTACCTACTTCTGCAAACATTCTAATAAAGTTTTCAATCAATCAATCAATCAGACAAGTACAACAGAGTTATATTAATATTTCCGAAGCATTTTTAATCAATAAATCCGCATTTACAATGAAGAGTGTTAAACTAACATCTTTAAGATCGCTACATTACCCACGTCTGTCGTCTCGTCCACCATAATAGCGACAAAGGGTGCCTTTTTAATCTCCATTTTGATCTCTTCTTCCATCACTTCAGCAATAGCAAAAATCAGGTCGTTTTGTATTTTGCCTGACGTCCCAGTAAACACTTTGTTTGTGGACAGGTGGTAATGTAAATCTGGGTTGTTTTCAGCCAGAAAAGAAAGAAGCTCAACGTAGTTTCCTCTGTTTGTGGACTTGGCGCTTTCATTGTGTCCCCTAAATGAAAGTTATTGTTTACCCAAAAACAGGACACAATCGATCAGTATTATCGATCAGTCAACGAAAGCTTTCGTTGTGAGGCTCCGTTTCCCTGCGCACTTTCAAAAGTTTCACATCTACCGGCATCTACGCATCTCAATAGTGAATATCAATAGTGCGTATCAATAGTGCGTATCAATAGTGCAGATCCAATCAAAAGACGTGCTGGGTGCTGACATCATTGAGCCTTACAGCAGGCGCCGTTGTTGCTTTTGCTCGCATCTACGTAGGTTTACTAGGTACGCCACAGGTTTTCTCGTTCCAACGTTAAGTTACAGGTCGAATCCGCGGCACCGTTTAATGTGCAGGTGGGCAGATTTTTGAGCCCCCTAGCAACACATTTTGATTGGATAAAAGCTCTAACATAAAGGCCAGCCCTCCAAATCTCAATCGGAGACTGGAAGCAGCGCAACCAAGAGGAAAGCTATGAAATGAAGAGAATAGACTATGGGGAATCATTAATACATATTTGTGGAAAATATATATTAAAATAAAATGTATATTCTGATGATGTTTAGGCCAGCAGAGAAGGCCTTGCTGGCCCTGACGGCACACCACTGAGTTCAGGAGTATCTATTATGTTTGTGTTGTGCTAATAAACCTAGATCTACACAGGTATACAAACTGAGCTCCGTTTACTGCCATGTGCCATTCATTCTGACAACACACACACACCGTCGTAAAGCACTAACAGACGTACGTAATGTGACGTCGTAAAGGGCAACAAAGTGCTGCAAAGACAATGACACTGTCGTGCATAACATTTCCCCCCCCTTTCCAAAACTCAAACAACTAAAGTAACAGTCAAACAGGAGTAGGGCCTGAAGGCCTATGTGTGAAATTTAGTGACATAGTCCTGGAGGTGTGCAGGGCGAGCCCGTTCCCGCTGTGGCCTATCGACCTCCCCCCTGGGCTGTGACCCTGCGAGGAAGCCAGGGTTAGGTGGAGGAGGGTGAGGAAGAGGAACAGCAGGTAGAGGCTGAGCGGGTGGAGGCCACATAGGCAGTGGCTGCGGCGGAGCCTGGGGCGGCCTAGCTGCCCTTAGCAGTACAGGACTCGAGGCCTTTGAGACAGTTCTATCTGTCTCTGCTGCACCGGCTGCTGGCAGCAGTGTGGCCATGGCAGGCCCAGGAGGACCAGGCACCCTCCGCAGTCGGCTGGCGTGCCAGCGGGATCCGTCGCTCAGCAGGAACGTGGCTGGCCCCAGCTGAC